>NC_058130.1:454085251-454152001 GCF_016433145.1 Gracilinanus agilis | reverse complement strand
AGAGACAGAGAGAGAGAGAGACAGAGACAGAGAGAGAGACAGAGAGAGAGAGAGAGAGACAGAGAGAGAGACAGAGAGAGAGACAGACAGACAGACAGAGACAGACAGAGACAGAGAGACAGAGAGAGACAGAGAGACAGAGAGACAGAGAGAGAGAACTGAGAAAATTTGTAATTAATGAAAGGACAATCAGGGTTATCCCTTAATATCCATTAAACTTCTGGTCCCTTTCTTATATTAAGAGGAAAAAGTGGGAGGGATATGGGGAAATAGAAATAGGTGTCTAGTAACTTTATACTGATTTAAAAAAAATTGCTATGGCAATATTTTAACTGCATTAGGATAGAAGAACAACTCATAAGACAAGTGACTGCTAGGATGCTCCATGGTTGTAAAAGTCCCCACCACACTCATATAAACAGTAGTAATATTACATATTAATTCCAGATGATTGACTTATGAGAATCATAACTTAAGTCCTATTATATATTTATTAGTTTGATTATGAGACTAAATTAACATTTAGAAAAAACAAAGAAATATTTTAATATTTGTAGAATTTAAAATTATATTTAATACCGAAAATATTTTAAATAGTGCTTTATTTTCCTTTTCCCTTAGAATATTAGTCCTTTTCCTTATTGCTTATTTCTAAAATATCTACAAACAGTAAAGATGAAAACTTCAAGAAACTGTATTCATTTCAGGAACAACAGAATCTCTTTACTCTTTGGATGTTTTTGATAATCATTTCAAATGGTTTAAAGACATAGATCCATGCTTCTTTGATATTTGGTTAGAGAACCAGATGTTACCCCTCCTTTCTCCATGCTTACATTTAATAGATATTATGTTCTCAGTCTTGTAAAGTAACAATGTTCTTTGAGATGCTTTTAAGCATAACGAATGTATTTTAGTTTGCTTAATATCAGACATGGACCTACACTATAGCAGAAGTACTTTAAATGTCAACACAAATCAATTTTGCAAATGTCAGCCTGGCATTAATGAAAACCCAACTCTTATGAAAGATGCCCTCCTAATTCATAGTTAATGTTACAGAATATCTTTCACATCACAGCCATTTTCAAAGAAAAGTCTTGGCAGCTGCTTTCCTCATTAGAAATCAGTTTCATATTTCAGGAGTATAATTTTTAAAGTTCTATATCATAAAGTAATGAAACATTTATGTTTGTTCTATGTTAAGTTGCATTTATTAAAAATGTGGTCAAAATGTATTATAACATATATACACATAAGTAACATAATATTTTGATAGGTTTTAGTTTTCTTTTCTCATTTGGATATGACTCTAGTATTATATCTCTTTCTAGATTTTTTTCTATGTGATAGTGATAGATTTATAATATCACAATGTAGTAATACAAAATGTAATTTCAGACCTAGGAAAAAGCCTGAAATGGAAGGGTCCCAGATAATTTTTAATATTTTGTGTACTATACTTTATAAGATAATGGAACATTTTAGAATTTTGATACAATTAGAATAATTTCATATAATACATTTAAGCATCATGTAAATGTTTTGTTTTATGTACAAAACACCAATGGCAGGGAAAGTATGAAACTTTAATTTCATGTGGGAATTCCCTCCAACAATGAACTCTAAACGTATAAATTTTCTTACTTATTCAGAGAAGATTTCTTAAAATTTATTCCCCTAAGTTACTGGCTAGTATAATAAGAGATACAGTGATTGTTCAAGGCCAAAGATAATTGGCTTTATGAATAAAATGGAAATTTCATGACAATTGTAAATATTAAAATATGATCTTTAAGAAGCCTGCAATTGAATCTTCTATAAGGGATTAAATGATGTAACATTTGCAAGGTGTTCCTCAAGGCTTTAATTATTATATTAATATTTGTTAATTTTATTATTCAATAATTTCTAAGTTTTCTTCTGATTCTAATATTCTTTTTGCATATATATGTAGTCCATTTGGGCTCTGAGAATCCTTAAAAGAACTCCCATTCTCACATGTGAACAATGCTCCTAGGGCTAAGCCGGCTATATCTTTCACTCAATGTTCTAATGCTAGCCTTGAAGGCTCAAAATGAGTTCCAAATGCCAGTAGCTTCAGTAGCTGCTATTGAACATCCCTCTCAACATTTTCACTTGAGATTAATTTAGTTATCCATTCTTGCATAGGTTTTACAAAAAGTTTTTATTAAGGTGCTGAGTTACAAAATTGGGGGAGAAAAATCTACCCCAGAATCTATGACACACTTCCAGTACATACAGAATCTAAGGGAAAGAGAGCACAGAGAGCAGGAGGGTAACAACTCTGGAAGTCAATGTGTCCCATTCATAGCTATAGATCTGTAATTCTGCAATCACAGTATTTGCCAGAGTGATTATTTTATTTATTTATTTTTACATAGTCCCTCTCAAAGACCATTGCTACTGAATGGTGGAAGGAATTGTAATCTGTGTCCCTGGATGGAACAGTCACATCAATACTATTAAAGAACACCAGAAGTATTGAAGAAATATAATGAAGTGTGGATTGATTGTTTATACTTCAGGTGGCTATTAGGAAGCTTGGAGAACTATTTCATGACGTTAATTGTGAGTATAATAAAATAGCAAACAAAATAATTACCAGAAGATAATTCTCTTTTTTCTCATACAAATTGTTATTTCACAAAATTACTTTGGGTTTTTCTCTGTGAATACTTAAGCAACCATTTGGTGTTTGTTTACAAATCTCATTTTTTAAGCTAAGACTATTGACCACCAAACATATGTTCATTTAGATTCTCTAAACTGCATCAATTTATTCTTCATGACAAGTGTGTTGTTTTTCCTGTTAAAAGTTACCAAAGGCAAGTTAAGTTTCATTTTGCTAGTGCTTTGGCATTCTAAACAAAGTTCATTACCTTGTGTTCAAGTGCTGTTAAGGTTCCAACTGCATAATAAGGGTTTTTTTTATACCACCTGCTCCACATTTTCTTATAAATAGTGGATAGGAACAACTATCAATGTCATTTTAAAAGAAGATATCTAAAACCTGTTATTGTTAGTTTTGTTGCCTTGAAGGAAACCAAAGGGAATATTATTATCCCATGAAGAAAGCTCTTCCAAATGGTTGCAGCTGGGTTCTATTGGTGACATTTCTCACCTGCATTCTATTGGCAGATGAATAGCAATGTGGATGAAAAGAGGGGATTTTTGTGGTATTTAACAGTTTTCATTCATTTTTCTGAAAACCTGTAAACAAGTACAAAGTTCATTTGCACATACTTTCCAATCCTCAGAAAAGTAGAGGAAGATGTTATGCACTATAGGACCTGAATAAATATTTGTTGATGGATTTAAAATGGATATTTTATCTGAATTAGAATGCATTTTCTGGATTTTATTACAAAATTGTGTTGCTAAATTTTTTTTTGTTTTCTCTGTCTTCCTTTTTTTTCTAATTTGATCTATAACATAAAATAACATTATACCCAAGTAGTTCATTCCCATAGCTACATTTGTCCTTGAATCAGGATGCCCAACCAATTACATTCAATGGGATGCTTATTTCAGAAGTCAGGCAGTTATCCTTTGCATGTTAATAACTACAAAGTAAGGACTAGATTATAGTTTACATAATTGAAGCTTAATTGATTGTTCAGTCTACAATTCCATTATTAATGAGGTTTGATCATTTCTATTCATCAGAGAAACTTCATGATTAGTGAAATATTGGAAAGAGTTCAGAGGCACTAACTTTGAGCAGTGAGGTTGGGGTGGAGGAATTTTTAAGCTGTTGTCCAGTAATGCTTTGAGGAAACAAAATAAATTGAAGAATATTCTCCAATCTTTAAAAGATCAAGGGCTATTCAAATTGTCTAACTTGGCACCTCATCCTCCAGTGCCTCTCCAGGCTCAGCCTTAGTAATGTGTCATTGCTCTAAAAACAACAATGGAGAGACAGTTAGGTGGCTAAGTGGATGGAAAGCCAAGTCTGGAGATAGGAGATGCTGGGGTCAAATATGGACTCAGATACTACCTAGCCGTGTGAAGGTAAGAGTTAAAAAACAACAACAATAACAACAACAACCAAACCAAAAAAAAATCTCTGGAGAACTTTTCAGTAGTGGGTACAGAGGCTTACAGATGAAAAGTTTGGGAGATATATGGGGAAAGTTTCAGGGTTACATATTTGTCATGAAAAGGCTATATGGCTATTACTGCCATCACACATTCCATTTTATCCAGTTCCTTAACAGATCTGTGGATAGATTTCAGGGAGCTGTGATGTCAGATGAGAAAAAAATGTCACATTTTTGTTTCCCCTGACCTCTAACTGATATGCAGATTTTCCTTCAATTATGAATTATAATACTTTTCTGAGAACAGGTCCAAAGACTTTAGCAGGTTGCCAAAAGAATGTATATGTATATAAAAGGTTAAGTACCTAGCACTTCTCTTCTATACTAGATACCATCAAATTTATTTTTTATCGTTAAGTATTTGTGCTAAATTACCATTTGACAAATTTAGAGTTTATGCAATGCATTAGGAGTTTTATGCCTGGTTCCTGAATTCTTTTCTTGCCTATGAGACTTGCTATCAATGTAATTTGCCAGATCACTTAGTGTCCTCAGTTTCCTCAGCTAAAATGATGATGTTTCTGAAGTTCCTTTAGGAAGTAGAGCTATTATCTTCTTAAATCTCAATATAGTGCTGCCTGTGTCCAATATAAAATCATCCAGTAATTAACATTTGGACTCCAGTGACTCAGGGAAGTTGCTGTATGACTTTAAAGGTCTCTTGGTCAGACTTCTGTTTCCATATCTGTGAAATCACGGTTTTTATCAACTCATTTTATAGTAGTTTTACAAAGTTGTGCCACAATAAAAACCACTGAAAGTTAGAAAACAATTAATTTTAGGTCTTGATTTTACTTTTGTTTCATTGTATAATTTTTGCAAATGAGCATTTCACTGTTTCATTTTAGTTGTTTTTAGAATTAGTCTAGGATCAAAAGAAATCATTAACGTAAAAGCTTGATGAAAGGTTTGTTTGTTTTGAAAAGCACAAAGATTAGACCAGTTTTTCCATTTCTGAGAAGATTTTGTAATGTGGACCTTTTACCAATGCAGCTTGGCAATTTTTCTATAAATTACTATATCTGTAGGGAGCTTCCTAGGACATTATTAATTATTATTACAGTGAGGCAGCTAATATTTGTCAAAAGCAAGACTAAAACTCAGGATTGCATGATTTTAAGACAAGGAACTTTATCTTATTGTCTTTTTCTTGATGATAATGATATATACAGTATATATATATATATATATATATATATAACAAAATGAAAAAAATTTGCTTTTTTTCTTTGTGTATACTATTTTCTCACCTTTTCTAATTTATCATTAATGTTTTATTAAAGCAATATTTTTAAAATAATAAACTTTTAAATGTATGCTGCTTATGGTGGGAACATAAATGTTTTAAAGGCTAGTCTATATATCTGTGACAATATGGTCAGTCAAAAACCAGTTCTGAAATTTTTAATCCTATGTCAGGTTTTTTTAATGTGGGAAAAATATCATTTTTTCTGTGCATTAGAGCCATCCATTTTTCAAATTGGCTCTATATGTTTGAAGATTGATCACTTTATTCAATAATAGAAGATGTAACAAAACTGTGATTTTTTTTTGGATAGAGAACTTCCATGTGAGGAAAGTCCTTTTACTAACACAGGTCAGCACTTCTCTGAAGCTTATAGTCTGAAAGTCACCTAGAGAACTGAGAAAATAAATGCCTTGCCTGTCCAGTGTTACAGCCAGTTTGTATCATAACGCAAACCTCAGTCTTTCTGCAGTTGAGGTTGAATCTCTAAGTTTCTTGGAAGGTATTCATTTTCAAACTGCTTGAAGGAAATTATCACTTTCAAGGAAGCAGGTGAAATCCTTCCAACAATTTCCAAATAGTTGCCTTTCCCTCACATATTGAGCTTAAAATTCATAGTTTAAAAATAGATATAATAGAACTAAAGATTATATCTTAACATATGAGCCTTAGGGAGTTGCTTCAGGTATATAGAGGTGTTTGACTCCTGCAAGGTCCCAGGATCACTTAGTTTGAGATTTTAATGAAACCTTATTGACCGTATAGTCAAACCCAAACATTAAAAGCATCTTCACTATTAGAGAGCCAACAAATGGTCTTCCTACCTCTACTTGGGGACGTGTAAGAAGGACAAACTGTCACCTTCTAGGCAGAACACAGCTAGTTAAATGTCTTGCATTTTAACCCAGATTTCCTGACACTAAATGCAGTATGCCCTCCATTATATTACATTATCTTTATCAACTTATATATCAGGTTTATACAGTTTGAAGTAGAAATCTCTTTAATGCTGCCATGTTGTTTGTTATTTGTTTTCATATGTATATGTGTATTTAATTTGTTCTACTATTAACTGTGTTTTCTCTATAATTTCAGTGAAATTAATTCCTTTGTATGAAATCTATAAGTTTTCCCACTGCACTAGATTTTTAACAATTAGACCTTTATTGACATTTATTATTATAATCTAATATAAAGAAATCTAGTGACCTTCTGGTACAGCATTGAGGTTTTTCCTCCTCTCAAGGATCATGAGCCAATGACTATGGAGCACTGTAAGAAGGGCACAACTGTCCCAGGGCATAATGCATTTTAGTGATAACTTTTTGTCCTGAGGGGCTGAGACTGGTACAACCTGGGCAATAACTGAGAGGCAGTGAGAAAGGGAAGAGATGACTTTTTTTTGTCCATAAAGCTAATGAGACCTTATGATTATTAACATACAAACTCTCATCTCTTTACTTAAAGTAAATCAGCACGATCTTTGTAATTTCATTCCCTTTTAAACAAGGGAATTTTTTAGTTCCTATACTGTATCAGATGCTTGGACAGTCTCTACAAGGAAAAATCAAGTATAGAAGGCCTCCCTGGTCTTGAAAATTTATTCATCACCCATTTCCCCATGGCAAATGGAGGCATAAGGATTCATAAAGAAGAAGCCAGAGCTGTATGTCCTGAAAAAAAAAGGCATGATTATCTAGATTTCTCTCTTCATGATCCTGAAACTAATAAAATCTGATGCTTTTATGACTAAATTTTGCAAAATGCTTTTAATATAAGATTTCATTTGCTTGCTGCAAGGTAACTCTGAGGAAGATATTGTTATAGCCATTTTATAAGTGAGGACATTGAAGCATGCAGAAGTTAAGTAACTTGTCCTTGATGACAAATCCAGCCTATTAGAAGATTTAAGATTCATCTGCCTAAAAGTCTATCGCTTTCATCTATATCTTATCGCTTTCTTCAGTGAGCTGGACTATTTGAGTCTAGCTAGATCAGTGCAACTCTGCTTAATGTTCTCATAATCTAATGTGACTAGTCAGTAGTTGTAAAAAAACTCTAAAATATGTTTATTATCTTTCCTCTAACAAAAGAAGTAAAAAGTGTCCAAATATTTTGTGTTCATGAATATATGTGTACATGTGTATATGTGTATTATACATGACCCAAATCATTAAACCACAGAGAAACTGACTCATCGCATCCCTTTAAAAGGGAATAACCTAGGTGACTCAGTGGATTGAGAGCAAGGACTATAGACAGTATGTCCTGGGTTCAAATTTGACCTCAGACAATTGCTATGTGACCCTGGGCAAGTCACATAACTCCACATTGTCTGTTCCTTCCTGCTTTTTCTATCTTGGATTCAATACACAGTATTAATTCTAAGATTGAAAGTAAAGTTAAAAAAACTATCCCAAAAGAAAAAGTGAGGTGGGAGGGGAATGAGCTTATTTCCTTTATTTTTTCCATGTCTCTGCTTCAGACTAAGGAAGAAGTATTCATTCTGATTGGTTCCACTGTTTTTTTACTCTGTCTAACCACACTTGGGCCCAAGATACACTCGCCTATTTTAAAAATATAATCCTTAACAACAATATCCAGTTTATATGATGTTTTAACTTTTACAAGATATAGTACTTATTTTGACTCATTTCATTCTCATAAAAATACTAGGTTTTTTATTACCTTCTATTTTATGGATAAATAAGTTGGTGTTCACAGAGAGGACTTGCCAGAAGTCACATAGCTAATCATTCCTTTTCCTTCTTCATCTAACTCTCTTTCCAGCACTCTAACATATACATTTCTGTGTTGTTGTTTGTTTTTGTTTTTTTAATTTAGCTTCTGCCTAACTTTAAACCTTTTCCTCAACCTTGATATCTGATCTAGCAACTATACTCTTTATTCTCCCTCTTTCCTCTTACTCTCACATTTCTCAAAAAACTAGTCTGTATTCAGTTACATCTTTCTCATCACAAACTGGTTATTTCCCTTCAAATCTATAAAGTGTTTTTTTTTCTTGTACATAATCCCAATGTGATACTGCTGATGTCTTCTTGCAGTTCTCAATCATCAAACACTTTAACAATTGTCCCTCTAATTTTCTGAATAATCTCTTAGTTATATTTTTGATGCTTCTCATTTTTCTAATTTCCTACAGGTGACATTTCAAAAAAATTCTGCTCTCTCTCTTAATCTCTGTCTTTTTTTGTCTTTCCCTGTTCATCTGCCTATCTGTCATTGTCTTTGACTCTTTCTCTCTCCTCTTCCTCTTTCCTTCTGTCATTTATAAGACTCCTTCTCAGGAATGCTATTTTTTTAATTCATACAATAAATATATTTTGAATTCCTACTTAAATAATAACCACAATCATAATAGATTTTTTTCCCTTTTAAGCTCCTTTTCAAAATGTAATGACTTTGGAGGAAAGTAATATTTTCTAAAGTTTTGGTGAAAGGACACATTAAAGTGTTCTGAAAGAATAGATAATATTTTATAGTTATAGTCAAATATCACTTTGTCAATGTATCTCAATATATAGAACTGAGTTTTTAGTGAATTCAGTAGAGCAAGTAATCTATTTTAACCAAGGTTTTTAGAAACATTCCCTAGTGAGTAATATTACTTACCCTGGAAAAGATGCTATTATAGAAAATTGTTTTAGAATCTTCCATAGCATTATATAATGATGGAATAAAAATGATCTTAAAGGTCATCTATCACTGATTATATATTAACACTAAAATGTTTGTATATAAGCTAATAAAGGATAATGTGAAGAGCACTGATCTTGTCATCAGGAGTGCTACCAGTGTAGATTAAAACTGCAGCTCTTTGAAGACAAGTTTAGGGGATTGACAGACAGAATCTTTAAGAGGAACTTAAGAAATATACAATATCTACTTTTTCATATTAAATATCTTAATAATACTTAAAAATTATTCTTTCCCCAGAAATATTCCAATGGTTAATTTATTCCTGAATTAAAACTCTGCAAAGTTAACAATAAACTTACAAAAATGGATACTTGTTTTAAAATGCCTCAATAAAAACACTAATAATTGTAAAATACATTACAGAAATAAGACATTAACTCACCTTTATCATCTTCAGCTTTTGTTTTTATTTGCTTTCTTTGCTGTTTCCTACTCTTCTTCCTCCTCCATTTTCCCCAGGCCTCACTGTTCCAATAAAGTTCCACAAATGCTCTGTAATTTATGATTGTAGAGATTTGACTACAGCATGGACAAGTTAAATGCCTTGCCCAGTCATTCAGACAGTATATCTCAGGATATATATGCCAGGCAGGGGTCATCTTTCTGTTAATTTTTTAAAGTCTGTCACACTTTTCTGTCTTACACTAATTGCAGACATCTAAAAGTCTTTCCAGGGTTCAGCTAGGTAGCTGTATTGAGAACCAGGGCTAGAAATGGGAGGTCCTAGGTTCAAGTCTGATCTCAGACACTTCTCAGCTGTGTGACCCTGGGCAAGTCACTTGACTCCCACTGCCTACCCTTAGCACTATTCTGCCTTAGAGCCAATACACAGAAGTTAAGGGTTTAAAAAAAAAACAAAAACAACTGAAGGTAAGGGTTCAAAAAACAAACTAATAAATAAATAAATAAAAATAAAAGTCTTTCCAAAACAAACTATGATAAAAAGTAAAATTCACTACCTGATCAATTTATGTATGCTGAGGATGATGGATATCCTGAAATGTGAGATCTGCATGAAACACGTAAGCAATATAAGGATATCTAGATGCATTTTGATTTAGCTACTTCACAATTTTAACAAGAATAATTATCATAAAACAGTCATTATTTTGAAATAATTTTGATTTAATTGCATTCATTATTTCTTTAAATGTTAACGATCTTGTTTTTAATGCCCATATGTCTTGGTTTTTTTTTTTTAATTTATACATGTGTTCTGCATTCAGATGATTTAGAACTATGCAAAAACAAAAAAGCTAGTCTTCATTCTATTATTCCCTTTAAATTCTATAAAATTAATGAATTGAAATTTTACCAGAATGAACACAACTCTTTCTCTAATAACTTTAACCTTCTAGTAAAGGGAAAGCCTCTGGGATTTCAATGGTAGATTAGTTGCTGCATTAAATCAATGGCCTATTTGCTTGGATTGCTGACCGGGCTATGAATTAATGCCGCTATAATTAGCCTTCTGCAGCTGCTAGAGTTTGTGGCCTTCATTGACCCCAAATTGGAAAAAAAAAGTTAACTTTTTTTTAAACTCCTAAATATTCATACTGCAATTTATTTCTAAAATGAATAAACTTGAACTTTTAAATACAATGTTGGATATAAAACATTCTGTATTGAAGTTAACAGGGGACCATAAAAATGATTACATCTAAACACTTTATGTAAATATATATTGACTCAGGAAGTGATTATAAATATTCACTGAAAATGTGCTTTTAAAATCCATCTACTTTTAGATTTAAAAAGCACATGACATGTATATAAACTATTATGTCTTAATAAAGCAAATTTCTTTTAAAAAATGAGAATGGATTGTTGCCCCATTTCAAAGCCATCATGCAAAATTATTACTGATTAAAATTAAAATTATATGAACAATAACCAGAAATCACACTAGCTTGGGGACTTTTTGTTAATACCTGTGATTAATTAAATGTAGGGAAGTATTAAGACGTAAATTCCATTCACCAAAGTAAATCAATTGGCCTTCAACTTATTGCTTCTCCAGAGAGTTTCCAGAAGGAACAAGGAGGTTGATACATCCATACCAAGGACATACATCCAACCAATTATTTATCAGAGGCTAAATTGAGTCATATCCTATCCTCTACTACTTGCTTCCATTCCATTTTTGTGGTATATACCAGTAATTCCCAAAGTGGGTGCCACCGCTCCCTGGTGGGTGCTGCAGTGATCCATAGGAGAGGTGATGGCCACAGATGCATTTATCTTTCCCATTAATTGCTATTAAAAATTAAAAAAAATAAATTTCCAGGGGCACTAAGTAATATTTTTTTCTCAAAAGGGGGTGGTAGGTCAAAAAAGTTTGGGAACCACTGGTATATACTTTTATAAGCAGATGTTAGTTTTTCTTAATAAAGTTTATAATGCTGATCAAATAACTCAGCCCTTCAGGATTAGCCTTTTGCTGTGTAGTCTTTGACCCTATTTGAGGTTCATTTATACCCTATTACTCTTGGTTTGTATTTCTGACATCTGAAATGAACACATCCCTGCACTCACTGAAAATAACAGCTAAACAAATAGCTACCAATACAACTCAAAACAAGTCATGGCAGATTTTCTTGCTATTATGACAATCCTTTTATTGTTATTATCCATCCATGAAATGTCTTGAATTATGTAAGAAAATATAAAACTCAAAATTTGCCATTACAGTAAAGATAAGATGCCTATAATTAAGTTTTTCTTCATGAATTGGAAACAGTACTTCTTTTGTTTGCCTTTACAGTGTACATTTCAAAGATCTCTAAAAAAGTATAGAATTTCTGTTTAGTGACATTTGTATATTTCAAAGTTAGAGTGAATCCATAGACAATACTGGAGGTGGTAGTGGCATAGCCTAACAACTACCAACATTAATTTTAAGACTTTCTTTGGGTACCAAATTATTCCCATTACATGCTCCTTCCCTAGATCCACCCCAAAACACCCTTTTGGTTTTTTAAGGAAAAAGTAAATTAAAGTAGGCATTTTTTGGTTTATGCATGTATATCCCATGGTGGGAATTGATGAAGAAAGGGAGAGATCAAAATAAATTTTAAAAAGGGACTTTTATCAATATTGATCAAAGGTTCAATAAGCATTAAAAAGGGGAGAAAAATCCATAATGGAAACTGCATGTTGTATAACTCTTATTTAATTGATATTTAAATCAATAGAACTAATAATCTTAAAGATTTACATATATAAGCCTCTTTTCTGATAGTAAGTACTATGAAGTGCATAGTGCCAGTTGCACCATGGGTACCTTATCCCTTCTTGATTTCCTAAGATAGACAATTATTACAAATTAGAATTAAAAATATATGAATGATGCCTAGGATATTGGTCTAAGTCACAGAGAAAAAGATTTATATTGATGTTTCAGAAAGTAATTGTGATGGGACCAAGCATAAAAAGGCTTGGGGAGGAAGGGAAGGAAGTAAACAATAATAACAAAAAACTGAATAGGCTATTCTGGGAGACAAAGACTTCCCTTCACAGGAAATCTTCCAGGAGAACTTGAGTAACTAAATACTTAAAAGGAATGTTATAGATATTATTTAGAGGTGCTCTAGCTGGTATAGGTTGGACTGGACTGGGGACATCTGAGGTCTAGTTAAAGTATAAAATTGTGCAATATTGCATTATGAGCTCTGTCTACATATTCGACTGTTTGCAAAACCTAGTTATTCATGTAATGCAAAACATCTCATATTTCTATTTTTTAATGGAAGAATTTAACAATATATCTAAACAAAATGAAGAAGAGGGAAGCTAGTAGACTGAATATGTATGTACCCTGGAAATTGTGAATGGGGATAATCATTGTTTGGAAATTTCACTTGGCCTCTCATAAAAAAAGAGGAATAAATCACTGTATTGTTCAGGCATGAGGGATTGTCACATGGGCAAGGGAAAGAAATTTGAATGATTGAAAATGGGTTGATGGAGAAATCTAAATCAGTGAACAGATAGCATGGAAATCTTTTATCTATATTAATTGATCCAGGCCATTAATATTTCTTCCTCTTATTAGTAATCCATAGAAACATTTTTAATTTAACTTTTTTATCAATTATATGTAAAAATTAATATTTTAAAATAAATTCTGAGTTCCAAATTGTTTGCCTTTCTCCTTACATTCCTCTTCCTTGAGAAGGTAAGGAATCTGATATAAGATAATAGAAGTAAAATCATGGGAACCATTTCCACATTCTCTATGTTGTAAAAGAAAATGCAGAACAACAGCAAGAAAAAAATAATAAAGAAAGTTTTTAAAATTTGCTTCAATTTGCATTGAGACTCCATCATTTGTTTTGAGGTAAATAGCATGTTTCATCATGAATCCTTTGTAATTGTCAAAAGATCATTTTATTGCAGAGAATAGTTTTTATTCACAATTCATCATCTTTGCAATATTGTTGTCACTATGTATGATGCTCCCAGGTTCTGTTCACTTAACTTCACATCAATTCATTAAAATGTTTCCAGATATTTCTGAAAGCATCCTGCTAGATATTTTTTATAACACAATAGTACACCTTCATAAGCACATATCACAACTTGATCAGCCAATCCCTAATGGGCATACCCTTATTTTCTAATTCTATCACACCACAAAAAGAGCTGCAATAAATTTCTTGAACATTTGGTCTTTTTCCTTTTTCTTTAATCTTTTTGGGTGATAGATCTAGTAGTGATAGTACAGGATTAAAAAGGATGGACAATTTTATAGATCTATTGCATTAGTATTAAAATGTTCTCAAGATTCGTTGGATAAGTTCACAGCTCCACCAACTGTCCATTAGTACCCTAACTTTTCCGTATCCTGTCCTACATTCATTATTTTCCTTTTCTGTTTTCTTAGACAATCTTATAGGCATAAGGTCAAACATGAGAATTGTTTTAATTTGCATTTCTTTAATTAATAGTGATTGAGATCTTTTTTGTAATATGACTGTAGTTTGATTTCTTCTCCTGAAAAATGCATGCTCATATACCTTGACTATTTATCAATTGGGGCTACATGTTATCAGTCTTATACATTCGAATCAGTTTTTTACATAGTGGAAAAATAAGGTCTTATATGAGAAAACTGCTGCAAAAATCTTAATACTGCTTTATTGTCTATGGTACCTTTTATCAAAATACAATTTGCTTGATTATTTCTTTTAATTAACTATTTTATTTGTATTTGTCTGAAATTATGATTGCTAACTACCTTTTTTATAACGTCAGATGAATTATTACAAATTCTACTCCACCCCCTTATTATAACTTTGTCTGTTCTTGTCTGTTTCAACTTTTTCTCTTGTAAATGATAAATCATTGGATTCTGGTTTCTAATCCATTATTCTAACTGCTTCAATTGATAGGTAAGTACATTGTATTCACATTCACAGTTATGATTAATAGCTGGTTATTTTCCTTCATCCTATTTTATTCTGTTTCTCCTTTGGTCTCTCTTTTTAACCAATTTCCTCTTCAAAAGCCTGCTTTGCTTCTGACGAGTACCTCTCAAAATGTGCTCTTATTTTTGTCAAACCTCTTGTGTTTTATCCCCCTTCCCTCATTCTCCTGTTGAATTAAATTTCTATAGCCAATTGTGTATGTGAGTGTGTCTATTCTCTCTGAACTAATTCTGATGAGAGTGAGTTTCAAGTGTTACCTCCTACTCTCCATTTTCCCATCCACTCTGGAAATTCTTCCATCTCTGACTCTTTTTTGTGAGATGATTGTCCTTATTATTTCTTTCTTTTCCACTTTCTTCCAGTGCATACCTCTTTCTCAAACCTTAATTTTTTTCTTGCAATCATACCAACATAACTGACTTTCACCCATTCCTTCTGTCTATGTTGACTCCTTCTAACCACCTTAATAATGATTAAGTTCTTAGGAATTACAAGTATCATCTTCCCATAAAGGAATATAAACAGTTTAAGCTAATTGAATCTTTTATAAATGATCTTTCAGCTTTTGCTTTATTTGCTTTACTATTCTTTTTTTTTAATTTTTAATGAATTAATTTAGAATATTTTTTCATGGTTAAATGATTCATGTTTTTTCCCCTCCCCTCATCTGTTCTCACTCCTGGAACTGCCCAGTAATTCCACTGGGTTTTACATGTATTGTTGTTCAAAACTTATTTATATATCATTAATATTTGCATTAGAGTGATCATTCAAAGTCAACATTCCCAATCATATCCCCCCTCAAACCATGTGGTCAATAATGTTTTTCTTCTGCTTTCCTACTCCCTCAATTCTTTCTCTGTGTGTGGATAGTGCTCTTTCTCATAAGTCCCCTGGGATTGTCCTGGATCATTACATTGCTATATATGCTTTCCTCAAGTCTTATATTTAGAAGTCAAATTTTGTATTCAGCTCCTATCTTTTCACTGGGAATTCTTGAAAGTCCTCAGTTTTATTAATTATCCACTTATTGCCTGTAATATTATACTTAGTTTTGTTGGATAAGTTATTCTTGTTTGTAATGCTAACCTCTCCAGATGTCATATCCCAACCTCCTCTCACCTTTAACAAAGAAATTGCTAAATCTTATGCAGGCCTGACTGGCTCCATGATATATAAGGTTTATTTCTGCCTAATTGCAATACTTTCTCTTTGACCTGGGAGGTCTTGAATTTGACTATAATATTCCTGGGAGTTTTTATTTTTGAATCTCATTCATTATTTAATCATCAGATTATTTTAATATTTAATATACTCTATTTACATAAGATAGCATGAGTTTTCCTTTATAATTTCTTGAAATATAAAATAAAAGCTTAATCTTTTAACCATTATGTCTTAGTTAGACCAATATTTCTTAGATTATTTCGCCTTTTTGTATTTTCCAGGTCAGTTATTTTATTTATTTTTAATGAGATATATCACATTTTCTTCTTTTTTTCTTTCTTTTGATTTTTTTTGTTTCTTGAAACCTAATGGATTCACTCTTCAGTAGCCTAATTCTAATTTTTAAGAACTCATTTTCTTCAGAGAGCTATAATATCTATTTTTTCCAATTGGCCAATTTTGCTTCTTAGATAGTTATTTTCAGTGAATTTTTGTTCCTTTTTTATCATTAGATCAATGCTCTTTTTTAAAGTATTATTTTCTTCAGAATTTTTTGTTCCTCCTTTACCAAGTTATTAAAATTAATTTCATAATTCCTTACATTACTCTAATTTCTTCACTCTTTTTTGTGTACCACTCCTCTCTTTCTTTAACTCTTCTCTTTTAGGGCTTGTGTTCAGTTAACATTTATCTCTTTGAGTCTGTTTGTAGGTATCTTCACATTATTAATCTCAGTCTCGATCTTAGTCTTCCTTTTCATCCTAATAATTTTTGTTTTCATGTTTAAAATTCTTTGTTGCTCTTGTTGTTTATTGTTGTTCCAGTCTATTTTTTATTTCAAAATTTATTCATTAGGCTTTATTCATTTAGGGGGTGGGAATGGACTATCCCTAAAGTATTTTCATACTTATTTTTCTAGAACTAGTTCTGCATCCTGCATGTTTTCACTTCTTCAAAGTTTAGTGATCTGGTTGGAAGTGTGATCATTGATCTCATGGTTTTTGTCCTAGTCTTTAACCAGGAAAGGTCCCTGTTTTCATGCAGTCAGAAGTGTTAGTGTTCTTCTCTGCTTTAGATGTTCTGCCATGCCCTCCCCTATCCCCTGCTTCATTGTGACTAGCCACAAATATGTCTCTCTAACTTGGAAGTGCAAGCCAAATGATGTGTGGTCTTAGAGTTCCCAAAGTGTCCAGTCCTACACCAAGGACCAACAATAGGTCTTATGTAGTCACCTTCTAAATATTTGTCTGAACCCTCTGACATCTCTGGTTTGTGGTGCTGCTCCTGCTGATGGTTTTATAGCAGTCAACTCCAAAGCCCATGGCTGGTTCTACCATCCTTTATGCTTTAGGTTAGTGTACACCAGAGTGTCATATGCCTCTCCTTTCTAAGTTGTCATAGGTAGAAAGTATGTCTCATCCAACATTTATCTTTTGCCTCTGTCACTCTGGAATTCAAGCTGGGTCATTATGTTAATGTTGTTTGGAGGGGAATGTTGGGAGACCAGCTGGGTTTCTGCATCCACTCTGCCATCTTGGCTCTACATATTCTTATTTAATCTATCTTTAATGATTAAATATCCTCCATCACATAACATTTTATTAAAGACCCAATTTCTTGCACTGCATAGAAAGTGATGTGGAAGATAGACCTGGGTTCATTTTCTAAAATTGACACATACTAGTGGTTATTTTGGGAAACCAATTAACTTCTCAGCACTGTCAAGATCGAAAGAATAAAAAATGGAAGGGAGGAAGGAAGAAAGGGAGGAAGGGAGAAAGGAAGAAAGGAAAGATGGACTATCACCTTACTTTTCTCATTCAAACTTATTGCTCCATAACATAGAAGAATAGGTGCTTGATGAGGTGTGACAGGGTTTCTGGGAGATACATTTGATTGATTTCCAACCTCCAATTTCATGGGCAGAGATGGTAACTAGTTAATAAAGAAGTTAAAAGGATTCAGCAAAGACATTTAAGAAGAAGGGTGAGGAGCAGCAGGAAAAGGTCTCAATAGAGCTACCAGGCAGAGAGAAAGACTGTGATTAGTGAGATATACAGTGTCTGCATTCATCCCATCAAACAACACCTGTTTATAGATCAAATCTTAAGTAATTCTTAAAAAAGTAATAAGAAGAACAGAAGGAGTGATTTTGGGAAAAGAAGCAAGGCCTTGATATAAGTCGCATATGTCCTAAACCAGTGGATAGGTAAACTTTTTAAAGAGGGGGCCAAAAGAAAGGAAATGCTCATCTGTCAGTCTGTTTCTAAGTCGAAGTTTCACTACTCATTGTATTCGTCAGATAAGGAATAATGTCACCCAGCAGGATAGGACATTTCTGGGGGCTTCATCTGGCCCGCAGGCTGTAGTTTGCCCATCACTGTCCTAAACTCTTCTCTCACAGATCACAGGTAGAGAAACACACACACACACACACACACACACACACACACACACACACACATTTAGAGGGGAGGTGAATGAAATTATAGATGGTACCTTTCAATGTAGAAATCCACCTAAATACAAAGTTTAACTAATTTTCCCTGGAATTCACTAAAAAGATTAATATATTAGTCAATCTAGACCAAATCCAAAAGACTTAGTGCTTGGGCTAATAAAGTGGCCATAATTAGCACCAAGTAAATAAGCAAACAAACAAACAAACGAATGAATAAATAAATATATAAATGAATATATAAGTAAATAAATGAATGAATGAATGAATGAATGAATATTTTAAATTTCCTTTGTAGTTAAAAATAGCATAGAACACTTTTCCAGAAATATTTTCCAAGATCATCCTGGAATTTTGGAGTAACTCAGATCATATCCTTTTTTTTTTTGACACAAAAAAGAACCTTTTCTAGAGAGCTAGTTTATTAGATTGGATATATATGTGGAACATCATTTCATGAAATTGAAGCTTTTTCCAACTCCTGTGGAATATGACATTCACTGCTTCAGGGAATCTTTCAGCTAAATCATAAGCAGGGCCACTTAGTTTACCTTGGTGAAAATGAAGCATGACCTTTATGCTCTCTAGTTACCTTGGAGCATGACAGCCTACTGGTGCCAATTTTACTAACAGTCCTTGACACTGAGCATTTCTTATTTATCCAGCTGAAGTTTGATTTTAGTCAAGATTCATTTACTAGGAGGCCAACCTGAAAACTGTGGTGATTTCTAGAGAAAGTATCTTTATTCCATCTGAAGGGCGTGCAATTATCTTCTGATTACTTTGCATAAAAAATAAGAAAAAATTATCTCATCCATGTTTGATAATGGTCAGCAATCTTTTAAAGGCGAATAAAATCAAATGGATATTTCTTCCCCCCTCCCACTCTGCTTCCTTCTCCAAGTTGGTAGATAGAATTTCTTTGAGACATATACATGTGATTAACAGATATTTAAACATTTGGAAAAAGATTGAAGCCATCACAAGTACAACATATGAAACATTTGTATTCATTTGAAAACATAACTCAGAAAAAAAAGCTTGGAATCATAAAAAGTTCTGTTAAAACAGTAAAGCACATTTTGTTCTCCAGAGCACTGTAAACAGTGAATTAAAATTGTATTTTTTTAAGGAAGGAAAGGTAAATAATAAATTATATCAGGTTACCTATGAGAAAATAGATATACTAAAATAGAAGCAACTTGAAATTAAAGTCTAGTTTCTTCTCCTTCCAGACAAGGTTGCAGAGATGGATAACCACCATTATCCAAGCTGGGCTACTTCCTATTACTTGACTTATTTAATAGAAAGAATTTTCATTTTTTTAGGGCTTTTTTCCCCCCAGGTGACATCATTATAATTTTCAATAATCATTTTCTGACATTTGTCTCCCTCCTCCCACCTTGCTCCCTTCCCCAAGTTGGAAGATAATATGATATGGGTTGTACAAATCTATTATGCAATATATATTTCCATAATTATCATGCTGAGAAAAAACACATTGCTTACTCTAGATAAAAATTCATGGAGGAAATGAAGTGAAGAAAGGCATACTTCAATCTACATTCAGAATTTGGTCAATTCCTTCTATAGCAATTGATGGCCTTTTTTATCATGCATCACTTGGAGTTATCCTGGATCCTTGCCTTATTGATAATAGTAACATTAATCAAAGTTGATCATCATCTATATACTGTACAATGTTCTCCAGGTTCTATTCACTTCACTTCATATAATTTCATGTAAGTCTTTCCAAGATTTTTGTGATCATCTTAATTATTTCTGACACAATAGTATTATACTATGAAAGATATTTATTTTTTTACATATGTATATATCTATGTAGGTATAGATAGATATAATTAAATAAGTAAATGAAATATTTCATATATCTTTCCAATAATAATTTTAGGGTATTTCCTAACATACAATGATACCATTGGATATAGTTTTTCAGGAAAATCAGGTTTAAACCAGTTTTGTAACAGAGTCCACCATGACTCAAATGTATTGGGAACTTTGAGGAGAATAAATTTCCTAAATGTAGATACTTTTGCTATTAGTGTCAAGAAGTCATAAAAAGGTGATATTGAGATCCAAATGTCCTGGACATAGCCAATAGGAGCAGAAAGAGAATAAGAAAAAAAAACCTAGTCATTATAATGTTAAATGAAAGCATGGGGACTGAAATTAAAGATGGTTCATGATTGTGCTTAGGTCTCCAGAAAGAAATCATGAATGTGATATCTAACTGTCACAATTAAGTGAAATATTCATTAAAAATAATTTCGTAAAGACTTTCAAAAATAGAGAATTTAAGTAAATTAGATTATTTTAAATAAAATAGTTTAGATTAAATTAAATTGTATAGGTATGGCTGCAATGTAGACAAATCCCATTATTGTCTATCATGGGAAAAGAGACATGTGACTCATCTCCACTAATGGATTGATCACATCCCTCAGATTCCAAGGATAGCTTCATAGAGTACTATTTTCTCCACATTTTAGACCATTGTTATAAAGTAATTAATTAAATTAAATAATTTAAAGTAAACTAAAATTAATTCCATTCTCAAACTTTATTAGTATATTTTCTTCTCGAGTTTTTTTTTCCATAAGAACTCAATCTCAAGGGTAGTTTCCACTATAAAAACTGAGTCTGAGTATTAGCATTGTCAGTAAATTCATCTATGGAAACTGAACATTTGTCCAAATGTATCAGCTGCTTTGTTAATTGCTGGCAGTTGTCTTTGGCAAAATCATTATTTCTGCTATGAATGGCATTGTCAGAGGCACTGCAGAAATATCCTATGTGGCTTTTCTCCAGTTCCAGTCAATAACTGCTACGCCAATTAAATCTTGGTCAGCAAGTGAATTTTTCTTCCCAAACCAACTTATTCAGATGACTGTCACTTTCACAAGGGGATAGCTGTTACTTTCATAACATAACTTTTCCTAACCCATAATTGAGCCTCCTAGGTACAGCTCCCATTAGACCTAACTAGACTCAATGCTTCTTAGAAGGAATGATGAACTTCTAATGTGATTACTTAAATGGTGATTTCTAGATTGTCATATTTTATTCTTATAGATATCTAGTGTGTTCACTTCAGGAGAACTTTGAGCTTTTCTGCCTCTTGAATAATTTCTAAAATACTCAAGGACTAAGATGATTTCTATTTAATTCTTTATGAAACAATATTACACATGCTACCAGTTGTTAGAAAATAATATTTTGATGTAAAAAATATCAAGGTCGGAATGACATTTACTCACTATACATATGTGTTCTATCAGCAGATCTTATGCCAGCTACATTACCTACAATTTCCTAATAACCAGTAGTTATTTTTACATTGTGTATCACTGTTAGTTCTTCATCTCTCCACTTCCCATTTCGAGATGGAGATAGCAGAATTTTTCTTCATGGTTCCTGTACAGTTTTAGCTTGTATTTGCCTTGAGGTACAATGAATAACTCAGAAGATACAAGTTTGGAAGCATGAATATCTGTAAGTGAGGGTGAAGTGGAGGAGTATTGGGGTACAATGGGTGAAGGATGGATATGGTTGGAGTGTAGAAAAATCCCACGATTCTCTATCATGAGAAAAGTGATATGTGGTTCATCTTCTCCACCAATGGATTGATCACATCCCTCAGATTCAAAGGATAGATCCATAGAGTACTTTGTTCTCCATATTTTAGACCACAGTTATGAAGTAATTAATTATTCACAGTTAACAGGATTCTGAAAAGAATAATTTTTAGTGAGGATGTTCTAAAATTGTTTTCAACTAGAAGACATAAAGCTATATGCAATTATTATTTATGTTTATTTTTTCCTTCTCTTTAATTAAGCAGATAGAGCATTGGATTTCTCAGCAGACCTAACTATGAGGTCTGCCTTTGCCACTAGCTAGCTATGTGACCTTGAACAATCAGTTAAATTCCTGAGGTTCAGTTTTGTCATCTATAAAAGGAAAAAAGTTGGACCAGGTGATCACTAAGCATTCTTCTAGCTCTAACATCCAGTATGAGGCATATAAATAGCTACTCAATGAAACTTTGTTTGCTCATTAGTAATTATAATTTAAGGACAAGTATCCCAGATTTTCTTCCATTATTGATTTCACTGCTGACCATAGGCATGCATAGTAGGTGAACTAGCTCAGCTGGGATACTTTAGGCAACATACTCTTTGGATTTTGTGTTGAAAAATCTTGAGAAGAGGAAGAGGTAATGAGAAAAGTTGTCCAAGGCATATAGCATACAAGACCACCTGTTGTACATTCTGAAGCTACTAATATTAAATATTTATCATTTTCACTTCAGTTTCATATCAGTAAATTCTGGCTACTTAATAAGTTAATTCCAGAGTTCATTCACTTATAGCAATAGTAAAAAAAAAAAAAGTTTTTAGCTTTTGAGGTATTGCATTTTTAAAAATTAAATTAAAAAATTAATTAAAATTTAAAAAATTAAATGCAGAAGTGACATTAAATTATCAGACACACTCTAATGTAACTACTAAAATTTGTCTTTTTTCAAAACACAGGTTAATGACATCCCTTCAAAGCAAGAACAGGGGATTTAATTTACTCTTTCTTTCCTATATTTGTACTTTTAATAGGGATAACCTTGTATTCTTCCCTCAAAAAAAAAACAAAACCTTTAAATACATTCTCTAGTTTAAATATTGATTTGGGTGCTTCTTAAGTCAGTTCGCTGCTAAATAATTTATTTGAGGTTTTGTATTCATCTCTTCTGGTTATCTTTATTGTCCATTTCCCACACAGATAACTATAACTGCATTCAAAGATATAACAGTTACCTTTGACTTAGTTAATTGCTGGAATAATGCATTTCGGCATAATCTAGAGACTTAATGAACTTTCAAAGAAATGCTAGGAGAAATCATTTTGACTAGAGATTGAAACATATTGTATAAAGGCTTTTGTTTAGATATGTTAAGTTTCTCGGAGCTAATGAATTGTTTATTTCTTAACCACCAAATTACAGATATATGATATATTTCAAAACCTAACTTTAAGGGTGATTGGGTGATAAAAGCGTGATCTTCTTTGTTTTGTTTTTGTTTTTATTGTTGTTTTCCAGAACTTCTACCAGTATTTTAAACACATTCCAATACCAGCTAAAATCTTACCTCCAACATACAAATTTCTGCAATTATCCTGGATTCTAAAAACTCCCTTCTGCATATTAAATCTAATTTACTATTTTTTCTAAACCTTTACCTTCCATCTTAAATAAATTATCAAGGATTTAGGAAGTAAAAATGGTTTATGTGGGAGTTTCTACATTCCTGTGATCCCATATAATTTTAATGATATGATTGGATATATATAAATGTTCTTTCTCTGACATATGTTTACTGCGTGAACCTGAGAAGTCATTTAATCTCTCAGTAGGCAATTATTTAAGCTTATATGTTGCAGGGAAGGTGCCAAATTGCATTTACTCATTTGGTAGATCCATTTATCAATGAAGTGATAGACTTAGTCTCCTTCCAGTTCCTATCCTTAAAATGCACTAAAATAGAGAATAAATTAAATGTATGTTTCCTAAATCCAAATAATTGCCTTTGGTGAGTTTGTCTATTCTTTGCAACTCTCAAAGCAATATATAAACATGAGCCATTAATATGGTTGCTGTTGTTAGCTCCATAGTTTATACTTTGTAAGAATTATCATTTGCAACAATAAAATTCAATACTAGAAGAAAGAAAAAAAGATAATCCCTTTAGTCACATTATTGGAAAATAAAAGTAATATAACTCCAAAAAATTAAACAGAATTTCCACTCTGCTTGCTATTAATAGAACTTCCCCTACATCTAAAAATAAATATGCCATTTGTGCTCAGGAAGTAAATCACTCTCCTCCAGTAAAATTTCATAAATAGTTTTCTTTTCTATCATGGATACACTGTTCTGTGGCCTCATCTTCGACCACCAAATTGACCAACTTCTAAATATGTGGCATGGATGGCAATGAAGATTAAACAATAACATATTCATGGATTGATTGCATTACCAGAAAAGCAATTCAGAGTACATGCCCTTCTGATGATGACATACTTCCAGTTAGTGTCATCTTCAAAATATGGATGACAATTTATATTAATTGGATTGTGGGGAACTATAAAGTGATTTCATTTCCCCCAAATAGTCAATTTATTTTTTCCAGCAAAGTGAATGAAGCCTTTATGTATAATATCTACATACATGTTCCAAGATAATACTGCTATCCCAAAGTAAGCATAAATAGTTCTTTTTTTGGTTATTTCTAGTAAAAAAAATAATTTGCTTTCCACAAATATTTATTTAACTAAATAAGGTGACTTTACACTGATATATCTATGACTGTCACTCAATTCCTTTGGTAGCCACGGAGTAAACTAAAGTTGGAATTATATAGATGTATAACCTTGAGTTTAAAGGGAGATTTAAAACTATCTGTTCCACACATTGCCTGAAAAAAATGTCATCTTGAACATCCTAGATTAGTGCCTATCCAGCCTTATTTGAAGATCTTCATTTTCTGGAAATCTGCATTGTACTATAACGGTCTCTTTTGTTTTGAACAGATCTGTTTTTCCTCCTGTTTATGCCAACCTGAAATCATCTACCTAAAATTTTCATACAACCTTCTAGTTCCCATCCTATTTGCTTGCTTTTAATTTGGCAAATAGTGTTCTCCATATTTTATTAAGAAACCACTAAAGCTTGCAGATTTTTAAAAAACTAAATGAAATCTAGTTATGCTTTTTGGTTTTGTACTCATTACATTGATTTTTTTTTGAGCTGATTTATTTTGAGATAAATAAAAACTATTTGTGATTTGAGTTGTCAACCATAAAAGCTGACATTTATTCCTCTTAAATTTATAATAATTTAATTTGCATTAAATCCTAGCCTATATTTTTGAAATACTGGTTTGCTTTTCCAGTATGATAGTTAAGCTTTCTAATCATTGAAAAATATGTAAATTTTCAAACTGTGAATCCTGGGACACAAGCTAAACTAAATAGAAGTCAGATTTGAATTGTGTTACAAGAAAGAAGTATAGAGGAGATATCTGGAGCTATCTTTTTAATAAGCAACATTTATTGTAGGGATGCACAGGAGCAATTGTGTCAGCAGCCCTATCAGCAGCAAGTGAAGGTTCCATAACTCCTAGACCAGTAGTTTAAATAGGACTCCATAATTCTGAATGCATTTCCTTGTAACTAATGACCTGATGAGACCTGATAATAAACAATCATTAATACTGTCTATTCTTCCAGATTTCTATTCCAAGACTTCTATGACGAAAGGGAATGATGAAGAGCCAGTTGTTTCTATTCCTTCTGAACTAGGAAGAAATGCAGACTAGTATGTTTGTTAGCTTTGTTTTTTCACTTTCATTTCCAAGAGGGTAAATGGAATATAACCAAACCTGTGACAAGGGACTTGTGGCTTTTTATTGTTTCAAGGTAAAATCCTCCCTAACTTATCTTTACAGGTTTTCTAAAAAAAAATAAAAAACAAAACTGTGAGCCTATCTTTTGTGGAAAAGCCAGGAATTGAGAAAAACTTATATGTGGAGAACAGAAATTTAAACATAAAGCAATACTGCAGAATAAAGAAGTGATATACATATGGGCAGTAGTTAGATTTGATATAGGATTAGGGTGCCACACATTGACTGTGTGCCTTTAGGCAAGTCATAATGTTTTTGAGCTGCTTTCATATCATTTAAAATGTGGAGTTTGGCAGAGATTACTTCAAGTATTAAAATGCTGCCAGTAGTACTTCAGTAACTAATCACATTGGAAGCAAAATATAACTTGAATCAGATGAACATTGCCAGGCCAAGATTGATTATCATTCTGTCAGGATCCACCTAGGCTTCACTCAGGACTCCATGTAGATTTGAGAAATCTGTCATATATCCAATATTAATCATGGAAAGTGAGAAGTGAAAGGTACTGGTGAAAATTGCTTGCAGTGGAGGAGATTACAGTCTAATTGTAGGGGGATATGAGCACAAGTAAGTAGAAAGCCTTCCTTTTTCTTCCTTAAGATAGGATCTAGAACCTGCTCCCAGGCTTCTTATCTTCCTAGAAGACTTACCCAGTGGTACCAGTGAAGACTGGACATAGCTTGCTCAATTTTTTTTTTAAATTATGTTTCATCTCCATCTTTCTTTTGACCTTTTGAAAATCTATCTTTCTTACACCAACTAATTTATGTTAATTAAATCTCATAGTGACAAAAGGTTACACAAGTATATTTTTTAAAATTCTGTCATTTTTCATTGATTTAATTCATATAGAATTTAGCCATGTCCTTTCAAGCTGGCATCCCTTGAATATATATATAACTCCAGGATAATGGGCTTTATATTTTATTCTATATTTATATTTGTGTTATAGAATAGCATTCCTTGAAAACATGATTAGCTTTGTGTTTCAATAATTGATTCATGTTTCTTTTAACAATACCTGTTGCTTCTTTCTGTTAGTCCCATTTCAAGGAACACGAACAATTTTTTCTTATATTCAGAAGGAAATTGAAGCAATTAGGTTTGTTTCTTTTTTATGTATATATAAAATAAACTAGCTTTGAAGTTCATTCCTGTTGGCAAAAAAAAATCACTTATTATAGAGTTACTCACATTTAGAACATTGGACTTAGATGACTACATTTTGAAGTCAATTTAGCTCAGAAGAGTTTGACCATTAGTATTTCTTTTTTAAGCAAGGGAATACCCATAAATATGCCGGGATAAGGAATTCATTCTATTATAACTACTCAAATCCAAAGTCAAACCACATATTCATAAGAATGCCAAGGATTTTACCCTTTTTTTTATTATGTCACCAAAACCATGACATATAATTGGACAATTTGCCTTGAGTAGATTCAGGAAATTTGATAGTGGTCTTCATTCCTTTTCCCTTAAAAAAAACAAACTATCCCAAATGCCATTCAGTAAAAAACAATTTATTATTGTACTTGCTTTGTACAAATTAGAAAGCAAAGACAGTTCCTGCTCTCAAAGAGCTTGCAGTCTAATGTGGAATAAAAAGATTTTTTTTAAGTTTCTTACAATTATAAAAACAAATTCACTTTGAGGGATACATGAACAAAGCACTTTAAATATGCTTTTTTATACCAAAACACAAGGCTATGTGGTTTAGAGCAAATAAAAACTCATGAAAGGGTTCCTGATACATTACATGATCCATATGAATAAAATCTCTTTTCATTAATGTCTGTCTTCTACTATATGCAACCTCTGTACAACTGTTTCTGTACAACTGTTTGGCTTTCCATTTTCTGTCCCCAAGGTATGGAATGTTTTGAATAGTTTGTAGTGTGAAATGAATACAAATATATGATTTCCATCCCCTAGGAGTATATTTGAGAAATCTGTCTCCTGGCTATATTTTATTTTCTTTCTCAATCCTTTTACTATTTTGCATTTCTTTTAAACTGCCTTTCAAAATTACTTCTATTGCTTGAGATAGACCTGAAAACCCGGTATTTTCTATTCCTAACTAAAGCCATTCTTTAGTAATAATTTTTCATTATTAAGTACTGTAATGTAGAGGATGGCAGGATGGAATTCCTGCAAAATATAGGGTCAAGCCTCACCCAGAATTCCAGGGGATTCCCCTGGAGAACTGTGGGTGAGGTGACAGTTGAGAGGGGGTTAAACAGTTGCTTTCTGGGAGTTAAGGTGAGCAGATCTTGCTGCTTGCTACTCCTGACTTGGGGGTTCACCTGAGGGGCCATTGTGGCAAAAGCCATTGTGGTTTCTAGTCAGGAGTTAGCCTGCCTACTAGGATTAGACCTTAGCAGCATCAATATAACAATTATTTAGTAATATAGAGATTAGAAATAATTAATATTAGCCTAGAAAACAAGTTGGGGGGAGAAGGGGCAGCTTCAGCCTGACAGATCAGGGTTTCCCATTACTTATCCAAATCCTTATTTCCCCTCCTGCCTTCCCTTTTTCCTTACCTTCTTCATTAAAATAAGCTTTACCTTCAATACCTATGCATGAGAATTATTTGGGGATACTCACTGCTCTTTGTTATCATCTAGCTTGAATCCTTTCAGCTGCTGTTTAAGAAGATCAGAACCATCTCTGCCCACAACATTAAGATAACTAATTATTATTCAGCCCTCCATCAGACCTGTGGGGATTATAAATTAAAGAAAGGGGAACATCATTCAAGATTAGCCTCAGCAGAAACCTGTTTGAAGATCTTCAGCCCTATCTCCATTTTCCAATTGAAACCAACTGCTTGGGAGAGAGGGGTTTGAGAGCCAGGAGTACCTTACCCCATCCCTACTCACGCAAGCTTGTCAGTGTGGGAGGAGAGTGTCCTGGAGACTTCTGGCCCTGACCTAACTATCTGCTTCCCCAATTTATCTGTTATAACCAACATAACTACTCATAAACCTAAAGTTTCCCTTCCCTTTGTGACAAGACACATAAATTTCTTGGTCTTTCATCTCTTTGGCATCTGTAACAATTAGCAAAACCAAGGAAGAAAAAAATTAGGCTGCCAGGTTAACGTTCAAAATAAAATGAAATCATGTTACAAAAATCAAAGTAATTTTGAATCAAAGGATAAAACTTTGAAATGAATATCATTACAAAATGCCAGTTTGTTTTACTTTAGGCATTAGTCTTCAGGACAAAGTATTCTTGTGGAAAGCAAAAAGGAAAGGAAGATTAACACTGTGCTCCTGTTATTTCTATTGACAGGTTATGTTAAAAGAAAATAGCCACATTTGTTAGAGTTAGAATAGTGAAAGGAAGTTAAATAATGTGGGGCTAAGAGCTGCTCAGCTGTGAGGTATACACAGGGGCCTAATGGTTGGAAGCTTGGGTTTCAATTTCAATTTAGGAATTCATGAATCAAAGAATGTCTCACTTTACAGTGCAGAGAGCTATTGGAAGGAGATCTGGATTACCACAACAGAACTGAAACAATCAATAGAAGCAATTAACAACAAGTGTTTCTGGCAATTTGAAATGTTACTTCATTTTCTGGAATTGAAATGAAATGGATCTCTCTCTATCTTTTATTTCACCTTGCCTGTGGTTAACTATACATATATATGTATAACTATACCTATGTATAGTTATACATATATATGTATATATAATACCATGTAAGAACAGCTAGAGAGGAGGGGCTTAACAACAGTATAAATGAGCAAAATGATTCTGTGTGTGTATGCATATGTATATTGCCCATGTTAGATATAGGTAGCTATTTAAACTCTTTGTTCTGTTTTTTTATATAATACTTCCCGTGATATTTTGCCTAATAGAAAAGGGAAGTTGTTCTAGTGAAGTTTAAAAATGAAGGAGTTCTAGATTATGATTAAATTATAGAGATATTAATAAATTAATAATGATGAAATTTACAAGTCTAGTGCTTTTAAGGTCCATGATGTTTGCTTTGTTCCTATGACCATTTAGCTGTCTCTTTTACTTAAAAAAAAAGGCAACAAGCAGTCTGAAAATTTTTATATGTAAATGAGTAAATAACTTTGATTCCTCATTTTTTTTGGAGGGGGTAGTATCAGATGTCAAGATTCCCATTCTTTCTGCAATTGATTTGACTTTGGGATAAAGTAATGATTGATAAAGTAGGACCTACCTTGCTAATTCCTTTTTTAAAAATTATTTTCCCACTAATGTAGCATTATAATATTAATATTTTTAATTTTTATTTCCACATTCATATTATGAAATAAGAAACATATTGTCTACATTAGGATCTTTGCATTGTTGATAATTAAATATTCACAATTTATCATCATTATTTATTGCTATTACTATGTACAATACATCACTTTATATCACTTTATATGAGCCTATCCATCTTGTTTTGTGATCATCTTGTTAGTCATTTCTTATAACAGTACAGAATTCCATTAAAATCATATGCCATAACTTCTTTAGCCATTCTCCAAATGATGGACATCCATTCAGTATCCTCTTCTTTACTACCAGAAAAAGAGCTGCTACAAATAAATTTTAATACAAGTATCTTTGATCACTTTGTGATACAGATCTAGTAGTGGTATTGTTTTGATATGTACAATTTTATGACTCTTTGAGCATGATTCCAAATTTCTCTCTAGAATAGTTGTATCAATTCACAGCTTCACTAACAGTATACAGTGTCCCATTTTTCCCACATATCCTCTAATATTTATCATTGTCTATTTTTATCATATTAGTCAGTCTTATAGGTATCAGGTAGTACCCAGAGTTCTTTGAATTTGCATTTCACTAATTAATAATGGTTTGGAGCATTTTTTATGTGGTTAAAATAGTTTTATTTTCTTTATCTGTGAATTTACTTTTCATGTCCTTTGATCATTGGTCAATTGGGAAATGCTTTAAATTGTTTATAAATTTAACTAATTTCTTTATATATTTGAGAAATAAGGCCTTTTGCAAGACATTTGCTATAAAGATATTTTTCTTATTTATTGTCTCCATTCTAATTTTGGTTTCACTGATTTGGGTTATATAAAAACTTTTAAATTTGATATATTCTAAGTTAGCCGTTTTACATTTCATAATATTCTCTATGTCTTGTTTAGACATAAACTTTTCTTTTATCCATAAGTCTGACAGGTAAACTATTTTGTGTTCCCCTGATTTATTTATGGTATCAATCTTTTATTTTTGCATAATATATCCATTTTAACTTTACCTTGGTATATACTCTGAGATGTTGCTTTGTGTATAGTTTCTATCATATTATTTTCCAATTTTCCCAAAAGATTTGTGTAATAGTAAGTTCTTCTAAAAACTTGCATGTTAGGGTTTGTCAAACATTTGGTTGCTAACAGCATTTAATACTGAGTGTTCAATGCCTAATATATTCCATTGATCCACTATTCTATTTCTTAGATAGTGCCAGATTGTTTTGAAGATTGCCACATTGTAATACATTTTGAGGTGCAGTACAGCTAAGCCATCATCTGTTATATTTTTTTCATTAATTTCCATTATATTCTTGGTCTTTTCTTCCTCACAATGTAGTTTATTATTTAAGTTGCTGATATATTAGAGGAAAATTTTTCTACCTATTTCATTTTTGTAGCAATATCTGCTTTATTTTGAGCTTCACACAACTTAGAAAATAAAATTTAAATACTGGTAGATAAAAATTTAGTTGAGGAAAATGGACATTGCCTGTTCTTGACTCTACCATCATAACCTTCTTCATAGGAATTAAGTCAACAGCATAACTATAACAATAACTACGACAATAATACTATGCTGTGACATAACTCATTTCACTTTGGGATAGCCGTTGCATTACAAAATAATTCCATATACTGAATCAAAATATCCCTTACTATATATATTGTCTTTTTAGTCCCAATCATACCATCTGTGACCAAGCAGAGCAAATATAATACCTTTGCTACAAAATAAAGTGTTTCAAATATTGAAAAATAGAAACTATGTTATTTATTTAGTAATTTATTCAATAATAATTATTCAATAAATCTTTATTATATACTGAGCATTATATTAGGAACTGAACAAAATACTACCTAATGGCAAGGAGTCTTTCTTTCACTGGAGGAAATAAATTTTACCAAATATAAAGAAATCAATTTAAAATAATTCCAATCTGTGTAGGGGAGTGGTACTAGCATGTATGAGATCAGGAATGTCCTCCAATCACGGTGACAACTGCTCTTAGTCCCAAAGGAAAGTAGAGTCAAAAGTAAGAAAGACTTGCATTTCAGGCATTGAGACTCAGCATATATACAAAGACAAAAAATATATATATATAGAAGCAATAGTCAGTCACTGGAGTTTCATGAGTAGGGATTGAGAAGATATGATTCTTTTCCTTCAAAGTCTTATCTTCTTTAGGGCTTAAATGATCAATTCCTTAAGTCAATCATCATGCTTACCTTTGTGATTTGTTAGGAGGGTGTTGTTTACTGTTCAAATAGAATGAATGCCATATCCATAGATTATTTAGAACTGATAACAACTAAACAGATCCTTCTTTCTTCATAGATACTTTATTTTAAGTAACTGCAAACATTATGAAGTACATTATACACTGAACAAAAACAATTTCTTTTTAAGCTGAGTACACCAAACATAGTCCATACAGAATAAAAATTTCTAAACAAATTAAAAAGTAAGAAAAATCCCTAAGTAACTGAGAAGCCAAAGATCTGGTTTATAGACTATATAACAGTGTAAATTATATTGATTACATAGCCATCCATTTTAAAAATACATGTTTATCATGACCCTTAACAGGGAAAAAAAAGAAGGAAAGGAAAGAATAGGGGGGAAAAGGAAAGAAAAATGAGAATCAATGTTCAGGAAAAGACTAACACTAGGATCCCTAGTTGTTCTGCCTGTAAGCAACAATATGCTTTTGCTTCAATAGAGTAGTTAGAATCTAATGGAATTTTGAAAGGGAACTGTAGGAAGCCAGCATTAGAAAACAAGAATACCACTAACTCCCCTGGGAGAGGCTGGAGGAGAGCAGTCTCAGTAAAAGGAAACAGAGCTATAACTGAAGGAAAAGAAAGTGAGTTTTTGTCATTTTACACTGCTTTCTAAAGCATTGGTATTTTATAGGCATCTCCCCAGGGAGGAAAGACAAGGCAAGTGATAACAGATTCTATCTTCCCTGAGTAAAAGAAAAAAAAAACCGGGTATAGCTTGCTTTGATGGATTGCCCAATATCATCTAGCATTCTAGTGAAATTGCTAACACTGTCTCCTGGCACTCTTCCTTTGTTGTTGTTATGTGTTTTGGTTTTGGTTTTTGACTTCAGGGAAATGTAGATGAGAAAGGGAGTCAGAAGAGACTATGCTAGCAAACTTTGTAAATGAACTCTCTTTGCTAATATATTCTTTATACATAAAGCATATCCATTGTTACAGTTATAGTGGATGATATGGCAGTGAGGAAGCTTAAAATTTGGTGAAGAAGAAGATAAATTTCTTCCCCGTATGGTATTTATGCTCTCTATTTATGAATGATTTCTAAAACTGAGAATGTTGGCATTGTAGGGTGGGGTATTTGGCTGCCTTCCTCCAAAGGTAATTGAATATATATATATATATATATATATATATTAAGAGAAGCAACTACTTCCAACCACTTCACAGGATTTGTTATTTGGACTTGTGGGGGCCTAGTTAAAATATGCTTACTACTCATTTTCCTAGTGATGATCTATCCCTATCTCACTAAAATAAACAGATCATATAAGGTATAATAATGACTCAAATTTTATCATAACTCCCCAAAGAGAATAATTTAAGTACTATTATTCCCTCTACTTTATCAGATGAGACAATTGGAGCCCAAAGACATTAAAACACACACTCGCACACATATACACACACACTAAGCATAGCACATGTAGTAAATGTCTGATATTGGAGTTGAGCTCATTTTTAAGAATATTAGCTTAGAAACTTCCCCTTCTGTGCCATTCTCTGATACAACAGTATATAAAAAAATCACATACTCATTTCAAATCAAATAAAGTAATTTTAAATACCTTTCATGTACTAGATCTACTCAGATCCACTTAGGGCTTATAATTGAGGAAATGAAAGGGTATAAGATCATTTAAAAAAAATCTTTAGAATGAAGAGAAAAGAATTAAGGAAAGATTTAGGTGAATATGCTCTTTCAAATATTCTTTTTTACTTTAATGGTATCAGAAACTTTATAATCTTGGTATCATTCTGGAATCCTCACTCCTTAACTTCTCATACCCAATTAATTCCTAAATCTTGTCTTTTCTCCTCTCTATTTACAGTGATGCCACCTTACTTCGGACCTTTCTTAGTCTTTCACATTCCTTAGTGTAAGTCTCTTAATTAGTGTTGCTGCCTCATTTCACTATTTGAGTCTTAAGCAGAGATCTGAGCATGTTATTCTGTTATTCAATCAAATACAGTACCTTCCCATTTCCTTTTGGAATAATTATCATGCAATATTTAATCTACTCTGTCCCTTTGTACTAGTTATTCTTCATGTCTAGAATGTACTCTATTCTTTGTTCACCTCAGAGAGTCCCACTAATCTACTTTTAAAGTGAAGCTAAAGCACTATATTCTGGGTGAAGCCATTCCTGATCCTCCTAATTGCTAGTGCTTTCCAAATTGAATAATTTTATATTTAAGAAGTTTGCTCATATTAATATCTACTCACTTTATATGTATGTATGGAAATTTGTCTAAATTGAAACAAATTTACCTTCATTGTAGTTCCTAGGATCATAAATTTTGAGCTAGGATTAACTTGGGTTCAATTCTCTCATTTTATAGATAAAGAAAATGATACCCAAAGAGGTAAAGTGGTTTTCCCAAAGTCTCCTGGATTTAGGAGACAAACAGATGGAATTGGAATTCCATGCTAACTTTTAATTGGTTTTACTTAGAAGCTACAAAGATAGTTGTTTATGGAATGATGGCCACACAACTTATTCAGACATCTTAACCTTGTTAGTGGTATCACTAAAAGCTCATATCATATTACCTGCCATTATGGGGAGTGGGGGGAAAGCAAGAAGGAGGGAGACAACATGAAAAACAAAATGTCAGAAAACAATAACTAAAATTGTATCAACATCTAATCTATAAAAATATTTTTAAATACAAATAACATAGTATCTGTCCCTAGGAATAGTTATGTCCTTAATCCTTTTATTTTTGAGAAAATGTAAGAGGTGTTTTCATTAAAGCACACAAGTTTTTCTTCTTTAATGAAGAAAAATATCTTTCTGAAAATCTATGTAAATGTTTGGACCATTTTTATGTAAATTTAACATAAAGAACACTTTCACCAGATTACTCCGTCTTAATATATTCATAGGTGACCAATGATTAAGTCTTCTGTGGATGATCTTATGAAATGGAAAAAGAATGCAGATTGCAGTTAGATTTCTATATTTAAATAGTTTTAAGAAGCTTTTCAAGTGAATTTTTTGGATTAAGGTAACACTGAAATTGTAGCTCAACTGCTCAAATATACCTGTGTTCAATAAAATGTGTGTTATCTTCAATGCTACAGTTTACAATCTATTGCTACTTGTTTGTCTTGTGTTCTCATCCTTAACTTCTGTCATCCAAAAAACTGAATACCAAAATCTGAAATCATTTAAAAAAATTAATTGAGACATTTGGTACAGAGAGAGTCAGGAAGAAGGCATGATTCTCTACAGGCCATGTTGTGAGATTATGTTATTTAGAGTTCAGATAAGTAGGCAGTGGATAGTCTTCAGAAGCACTGCTCACTTGTAGTGAACAAGAGCATGAGGATAACAATATCCTCAAACTGGCATTGCCCACCCTTTTTATCTAAAATATCAACAGCCCAGTAACTCCTTCAAACTTAACCTCAAACTATCCCCAACTCTTTATCACTAAAGGATAGTAGATGTCAAGTTCAACTGTCAAAATGAAGTTCTACCAAGAACACTATTAAATGGGATCATGACATAGAGGTGACAAAGGATTTATGAAATCTATATTATAGATCTATGATCTTGGGTAAGTCCCTTGACCTTCATAAAATAATTTTGCTTGTCCATAAGTAATGTTATAAGATCACAGGTATCAAACAGGCAAATGGCACCACAATGGTCCTAGGTATAGTTGAAACAAGATTAAAATATAATTATAAATATTAAAGAAAAAATACAATAAACTATGGAAATAATTACATCTTAAAACTAAACCAATATGAAACCAATATTTAAATTGATTTGTGGCCTCTGTTTCTTTTTTTTAATATAACCTCTCCTCCCTTTACCAGATAACCTCTGAGATGCCTTATAAAACTAAAATTACATTGAATGACTAAGGGAGTAGGAGTACTTAGTAAATGACTTCAATTTTTTTCCTGTAAAAATTTTGTTACTAATCTTTGTGAGAATATATCTTAAAGCAAGTCCTATTCAAACTATAAATATAATGATAGACCTTCATCTAATTTCCAAATTAATGAAAGATAAATTGATGAAAGCTAAGTGTGAACCACTTTAAAAATAAGAGAATGTGGAAATACATATTTATTGATTTTTGCTGATAGAGCAAAAGATATTGACATTTAATATGTGTATTAAATATAGCTTCTAGTATACAGACTATCCTCTATTACAAAGAGTATATACTTAAAATAATAAGCAATACATTTTGGAATTTGTAATAAGAAAATATACATGGTTTTCGGTAAGCTGGCTAATTTGTAATAAAGTTTAATACAGAGCACAGTTCTAGGTGTAAGGGGGAAACAGAAAATATAGTTCTTGACTTCAAGAAGCTTATAATTTAATTAGGAAACTGGTAAAATAAATGGAAATCTAAAATAACTTTTGCCTTAGCATTTATGATGTCATTTTCAAAATTACAACCGAGATTCAGTATCTTTAAAATAGTACTTAAGAATATTTTTTGACTTTAATTTTTGATTTTTCATAGTATATTGTAAACCTTCTTAAGAAATAATCTCCCAAGCCAAAGTTGGAGGATACCAAATATACCCACATAAGTCACCAGCATTTTGATATATTTCCAACATATCTTGGCTGCAATAGTTAGAAACAGAAATTTCATTTAATATCTCCCTGGATAATATAAAATATTTAGAAATCTATTTGCCATGACAAACACAGGAATTATACGAACATAATTACAAAACACTTTCAACACAATTAAAACTAGATCTAAATAACTGGAAAAACATTAATTGCTCATGAGGAGGATGAGCTAATGTAATAAAAATGACAATCCTACCCAAATTGATTTACTTATTCAGTTCCATACCTATCAAACTACCAAGAAACTTTTTTATTGAATTAGAAAAAATTATGACAAAATTCATTTGGAAGAATAAAAGATCAAGAATATCAAGGGAACTAATGAAAAAAAAAAAGTGAAGAAGGAAGCCTAGAGGTACCAGATATTAAACTATACTATAAGGCAGTGGTCATCAAACAATATGGTACTGGATAAGAGACAGAAGATCAATGGAATATACTTGGGGTAAATGTCCTCAGCAAGATAGTGTATGATAAACTCAAAGATCCCAGCTTTTTGGACAAGAACTCAGTATTTGACAAAAATTGCTAGGAAAATTGGAAAATAGAGTGGGAGAGGTCATATATCAATCAACATCTCATGTCTCATAATAAGATAAATTCAAAATGGGTAAATGACTTAAATATAAAGAAAGAAGTTATAAATAAATTTGGTGAACATAGAATAGTATATATGTCAGATCTATGAGAAAGGAAAGAATTTAAGACCAAGCAAGAGATAGAGAATATTACAAAATGTAGAATGAATAATTTTGATTACATTAAATTCAAAAGTGTTTGTACAAACCAAAACCAATGCAACCAAAATTAGAAGAGAAGCAAAAAATTAGGGGAAAATCTTTATATCAAAAACCTCTGATAAAGGTCTAATTTCTCAAATTTATAGGGAGCTAAATTAATTGTATAAAAAATCAAGCTGTTCCCCAATTGATAAATGGACAAGCAACATGAATAAGCAGTTTTCACATAAAGAAATCAAAACTACCAAAAAGCAAATGCAAAAGTACAAATCAAAATAACTCTGAGGTAATACCTCACACCTAGGAGAATGGCCGATATGTCAGCAAAGAAAAGTAAAAAATGTTTGAGGGGATGTGGCAAAATTGGGACATTAATGCATTGCTGGCAGAGTTGTGAATTGATCCAACCATCCTAGAAGGCAATTTGGAGCTATGCTCAAAGAGCTTTAAAAGGCTGCCTGTCCTTTGATCCAGGCATACCACTGCTAGGTTTGTATTCCAAAGAGATAATACTTGTACAAAAATATTTATAGCTTACCTCTTTGTGGTGGCAAAAATCTGGAAAATGAGGCAGTTGGGGAATGGCTGAGCAAATTGGGTATCTGATCGTGATGGAATACTTTTTTGCTGAAAAGAATAATGAATTGGAACAATTCCATGTAAATGGAATGATCTCCAGGAAAAGGAGCAGAACCAGCAGAACCTTATGTAATGGATGTCTATACTATCAACAATGCAATGATGCAGGACAATTCTGAGGGGCTTATGAGAAAGAATGCTATTCATATTCAGAGAAAGAACTGTGGGAGCAGAAACACAGAAGTAAAAACATATGATTGATCACATGGTTCAATGGGGATATGATTGAAGATGTTGACTTTAAATAATCACTATTGTAAATAATAACAATGTGGAAACTGATTCTGAACAAGGATACATGTAAAACCCAGTGGAATTTGTCATCAGCTCCAGGCAGGGGAGGGAAGAGGGGAGGGAAAGAACATTAATCAAGTTACCATGGAAAACTATTCCAAATTAATTAATTAAATTTTAAAAGAAGATACAATCTCCCAAAATGAGGCAGAAATAAATACATTTATATGACTATTAGTTATTTAATGGAAGAAGTAATTAAAAGTAGTCTAGTGAAGATACAAGTGTTGCATAATGTTATAAAGGTAGCTGTATTAAAAATTTTAAATGGTCATAAAATTTAGTATAAAACAAAACCAAAATACAAACATACATACATATATTTAAATATATGAGGACAATAGTGGATATACATATCCTCATACAAATAATATATTCTCATAAAAATATAATATATTCTCATATAAATTATATTCTTATATAAATGCAGATGCAAGTCAAGGAACATCAGAGTCTTTACACTATGTCACAGGAAAACAATACTTTTTACAAGGTAAATTCATTCATTCGTTCAAGTCTATCAGAAGAAATCAAGAAAGGCCTGTAGTCAACCTTGTTTGCTAAATTAAGGAGATAACTAGAACAATAGCCACATAGGAAAGGCAGATATGAAAGGCTACTAACCTTTACTGCTTTGATCAAAGGTTTATGTAAGCATCTATGTGTTATTTATGAATCCCTGTGTGCATGCCCATGTATCTACTCCTACACCTAACTCCTCATACTATTTTCTTATTTAATTCAATTTCTTTAAAAAAATGAAATTTATCTTCTTTGTAATACACTATTTATAAGAAAAAATAATTTAGAATCTCAATAGATAGTTACATAGTCTTGTAAAAATGCCGCACTGGTGTCAGATTTAGAATTGATTTGACTAAATATATGAATTAAAATAATTGAATTGTGATTGCTGTTCATAAAAATAATTAACTTCTCCAATCAAAATGACTATGAGTAGCTTTTATTTACAAGGTAGAGATATGAAATATAGAAAAGAGGTAGAAAAAAATCACCTAGCTACAAATATCCTAAATCCTAGACCACAAATGAGGATCCAAAGTGAGTTTCATGAGAATCCAAAGTCCTAATTAGGAAGCTGAAATACAAAGAGCCAGGAGACACTGAAAAGTCCCCTGAGAATCTACAGCACACATGAGGCTAAGACCACCAAGAATCTCCCCAGAGCTCATGCTGAAGGGAGTGTCCCACCAAAGCACCAACAGAGAGAGAGAGAGAGAGAGAGAGAGAGAGAGAGAGAGAGAGAGAGAGAGAGAGAGAGAGAGAGAGTCCTCTTCAAACAGTCAAGGAAAAGACTCCTCAATCTTCTCTATCTTGCCTTTTATAGTTCTTCTTCTGTGTTGCTTCCTGTCTCTCTCCCACTTCATGGAAACCAATCACAGCCTCCCAATTTGCCTAACACTACCCAAGGTGGGGCAGCCTTGTGGCCTTTCTGGTAAGTGACTTGTGAACTTTCTTAGCTAGTGATCAAGTGCTAAGGTGGGGGCACTTCAAATTCTTTGTTGATGAAATTAAAGGTTGCTGATTGATTACACTAAAATTGATTACATCAAAAATAAACAAAGAGAGTTTGAATTCTTTTTCACACTGGCCACGTCCAAAAATATGTCTCTTTCTGCTTTTTAAGTTCATCACTTCTTTGTCAGGGGGTGACATGATCCTTCATCTTCATTTTTTTGGAATTGTAGTTTGTCACAATATTGAGCAGAGTTCCACAGTCTTTCAAAGTTGTTTTTTGTGTATAAAACTATACTAATTTTTTTCTAGTCTTGCTCATTTTGCTTGCATTGGTTTACAGAAATACTACTACTTTTCTCTGATCTATCCATTTCATCATTTATATGACATATACCTCATGTTTATATTTATATTATATTGATATTGATATTAATGAGGAATATATGATAGCCATATCCTTACATACTTATGAGTAACAATATGTTTCATCCTCAATAGGAAGACACTCTCTTAGTTTCCAATTTTTGACTGAAATGAAAAGTCTATATATTTTGATGATGATCAAAGTTAACATTTATATAGCACTTCCTATGAGTCATGTGTTGCATTAAATTATATAAATATTGAGGTACATGCTATTATTATTATTATTTCAATTTAACAAATGAGAAAACAGAAACAAACACAGGTTAGTTGGAATCAGCATCATGAGGTTATCATGTGTCTGGGGCCAAATTTGAACTCAAATCTCCCTCATTCTATGTCTGGTACTCTAATCACTTTCCCACCTAACTGCTCCAGAGTTTTCATCTTGTGCATATATATTTTTCCTATTTATTTTATTTTATATTTTATTATTTTTGTATGTTTATTCTACCCAGAAGTGGAATAATTATGTAAATTACCATGCATAATTTTAGGGTCATGAATATTATAGTAACTTTTATGTAATATTTCGAAATGTTTTTACTTAATAGCAGAACCAATTTACGATTCCACCAATAGTGGACAAATGTACTTCTTTTCTTCTAGTTTCTTCAACATTTGTTATTTTCTTATTGTCATCTTTACTAGAAAGAAATGTATATTTTTAAAGTTTTTAAAGTTACTTTAATTTTCCTTTTATCTAATTAACAATTTAAAATATTTTTCATATGTTTGTTGATAGCTAGAATTTCTTTCTTTTAAACTGTTCACATACTTTAATAATTTATCAATTGAGGAATACCTTAGTCTTCTAAAATTGAATCACTTTCTAATCAATCTATGTTATGAGATTTTTATCAGAAAAAAATTGCTACAAATATTTTTCAGGTGTTTGTTGTATTCTTATATATTTTACTATATTAGATTTGTAGCTAAACTTCTTCATAATCATGTATGATGGTATCACTTTTTCCATTGACATGAGATCATTAGAATTTCCCAGTTTTTAGTATTTATTATTCACCTAAAATTTTAGAGTCACTGTACTGGTCATTGGTGTTATACAGATATAAATGAAACAGTCTCTGTTATTAATGAGTTTACAGTTTTCTCATGCTTAGTAAACAGTTCAATGAATTGCTCTGGTTACAATTCAACTCTTGATGTCCAACTTTTGGTGCTGAACATCTCACGTTTAGTTAGCTAGGTGTATCCTCAGTTGACAGGTATAATGTTTGTCATGATTTTATACAACTCTATTTAAACTTCATAGAATATGCTAGATCTAATACTTGATTGGCTCGAGATTTCCAGAGTTCAATATTATCTGTATGTCATGTTGAGCTTTGGAGAAATATTTTGTAGAAGAATATTTAATTTAACTATAAAACCTTCATTTATAAAATTCAACTTGATCTAAGAGTATTTCTTAATTATAGGAAGTCAACCTTGGCACTTTTTTTCTCATCAACTGCGATGTAATCTATTCCATGTGACAGATTGTATGCTGTAATTTCATGTATCTTTATGAACATTCCATATGATTACTGCTTGCCCTCTAAATAGATTAACCTTCCAGGCCAGCTGGGCGTTTCAACTAAGGCTTAATGAAGTTCTGATATTTTACTGTTGACAGTTATGATTCAGTCCTTTGCTATATTTAGAATTGGCTATTTCAATTTTAATTTTTCCCTTATAGATAATAGACCACTGCACTGAGACATAGTAGAAACAAGGAAAAAGGCAACTGTGTTGTCCTACTCTACCATTTTTTGAAATACTTAAGTCCACTTTGCTTTGTATCAAACTTAAAAATTGAAAAGAATATAGGTGGAGATATGGGAGTGACACTACAAATTATGTAGAAACTGAGAGCTAGGTCACTTATCTAACTAGATCACAATTCCAAAGGTACTTGGCAGAAGTGAGATTTCAACTCGGGTCCTTTGGCTCCAAAATCAACATTATTCCTATAAAGTTATTCCAGAATAGAGCACTGGGTTTGGAATTAGAAAGATTCATCTTCATGAGTTCAAATCTGACTTCAGAAATTTACTGGCTGTAGACACCAGAGAAATCTAAATCCTGCTGCCTCAGTTTCTCATCTGTGAAAAGAGTTAATGAAGAAAATGTCAAACCATTCCAGTTTCTTTCCAAAGACAATCTCCCAAATATAAGGTCACAAAAATGCAGATATGACTAAAACAACTGAACAACAAAATTAAGTAACACATTATTATAATATGATTAAATCACTTGGATATGAAATCTTTAAGGAAAGGAGTTTTTAATTTCTAAACTATAAAAATTGAATTCAGTTTCTGGCATGACAGAGTTTAGGGACAACATTATATGATTCAGTTGGGTTAAATGTCTCCATTCCATCTTTCTGGCCAAATTGTACATCATTCCACCTCCTGATTATTATAGAGCTAGGCTGATATTTCTCACTTTTCCTCACATTTAGTTGTCTCCTTTCACTGTTTCTTATTCATGAATTATAGCTTATTAGTTACTAAATAAATGTCTCAAGTTATATGAAAAATAATTTGTCTTTTCTTATTATTATATTTATTTATTTTGGAGGCAGAGATAGGTGGTTTTGTAAATTAACAGTATATCATTATTAGCGTATCTTTCCTATATCATAAATCTGCAAAATTTCCACATAGAATAAAGCTATATTTACATGGATAATTCAAATGAAAGATTTTCATGAATGTTACAGAATCATGTACCTTGAAAGCTCCATCCCAAGAAGCTGATGAAAAAGAAACAGGAATGGAATTAAGATCTTAGTGGAAACATAGGATTGGGCATTTACTAGGCTAGAAAGTAGATAAGCATCAGGTTTCCTAAAGAGGCAAAATGTTTATGAATAAAACTACCAATTGATTTTAGTGGGCAAGTGAAGATCAGCTGCACACCATACTTGAGTTAATCTGCCCATGTTGGGGACTTTGCCCTGCTGCCTTTGAATATGTAACATAATTTATGTCCTTTTAAATAGAGTTATTGTGCCTTGCAGGAATAAAAGAAAATTTCCCATCATATACCCTAACTTCTAATGATATACTTGTTTGAATTTCACAGTTATCTTAATGGAGATATTTTCTCCCTGTCTTTGGGTCAGAAAATTCTTGAAATACCACGATAAACTTTCTTTGCTGTTAAATGTGTTAACTTTAATCTCTGATTGTAGGTACTGATAATCTAAAGATCCAGTATAGAAAACTTCAACAATTAATATCTCTGATTCTTCAAAGTGGTGTTTAATGAGATCAAAGGTCAGTGCAAAAGATTTTTTTAAAATATTAGTTGAACTAATAGGTAAGTAACAAGTTTATATGAGTCTGGCTTCCTTTTTTCTGGTCGTAAGAAAGGGAGGCTTTCTCTGGAAGGTGGAATGTTTGATCAGGCCCCAAGAGAGTAGCTCCTTCCCTGAGGAAGTAGAGAATGGGAATATATATATATGTATATTCCCATTCTCTACTATATATATATTAAAGATTCATCTTTCAAAATCATTTACTTCTCAATAGTTCCTTTCTTGGAATGTTACTATTTGAGATGGCCTCCTTCTGTTCCTCATCAGAATCTATTCTAGATCAAGATAAAGGATAGTTTGGAAGTCTACATATATTTTTGTTCAATTGGTCAGATCCTTGACCTAAATTTTTCCTATCTTGGTAGGAGTGGTCAAAGCTGGAGATAACATAATCCCATTTGTAAATCTGATTAAGAGGTCACCTAGATATGAATGAAAATATTAATTTAACTGTATATCTGGAATTCAACATTTTGTCATCTTACTTGGTTCAATTAATGTATAATTGTATTTTTATGCAAGATTATTTTTTGAATAATATTTTATTCATGTAATGACAAATTATGGACCAATCCTTTGAGCATGTGGAAATATCACTTTGCTGATTTCTGTCCAAGCAAAAATGTGAGGAACTTGGGAGAATTTGATTTGCAACCATGATGGCTGAATTGTTGATAACATATGAGGTAAAAAGTCTTGTAATTCTTTTTGGAGATTGAAGGATTGATGACTCAAGAGTCTTCACCAAACTTGGATAGAAATACAAAAGGGTCAATGTACCCTTAGTATACTTTCTTTCCTATATTACTACAATGAGGACTACATTGAGCCTTTTCCAAGAATAAGGAGGGAACATCAACTATATCTCCCATATAGACACAGAAATGGAATTTTATACCTCAATCACTTCTCAGTCAGTCCCACATTCCCATTCTGACCTTTAGAATCCTAGAATTGCAGCTTCTTAGAAGCCATTTAGTCCAATCTCCCTCTTTTTAAAAAATGAGGAAACTGAGGCTAAGAAAGATTAAATTATTTTCCACAAATCTCACAGCTCATAAGTGTCAGAAGCATAATTTGAAATAAATCTTCCTGATTCTCAAATCCAGTATTCTATTATGTTGCCTCTTTAATCACACAGAAAAGTGAATAAGCAAAATAAAATAAGATTTACTATATTAACAGCATATCTACATATCCTTAATTTTATTTTCCTTAACTACAGGTATATACACACTCAATCTCTACTCTAAAAGAAATAACTTGAAAGCACCTACAATTAAGTGTCTGCTATGTACCAGGCACTCTGCTAAGCACTTTAGAAATATATCTCAAGTGTCTGGTGGGTTAGGTTCCATTGTTATCCCTATTTTCCATATGAACAAACTTAGGCAGGCAGAGGTTAGTGACTTTCCCAGGGTCACACAACTAGTAAGTATAGAAAGCTATATTTCAGTTCTCTTCTATTTGAGGCCTGGCACTCTACTTGCTTAGCTGCTTAGAAAGAGAATAACTTATCTAAGAAAAGATCCCATATCTATTCATGTCAGTTTTTACTTCCCTGAATGAATGCCTTTCAAATTTTTTTAAAGTTGTAAAACAAGTTCTGTATCAGGCACCATGGTTTAGAGAGTCCTAAGTTTACTTTGAAATTTTCCCATTATTTTAAACTTTTAATTAAGGATATACTACAATTGTTCCAGATAAATTGATTGGTAGATAGATAGACATAGATAATGCATGCATATATACATAAACATATGTGTGCGAAGGTGTGTAAATACCAGAAACAGGAGTTTGAATTCATATCTCTTTATTTCTGAGGCCAGCTTTCTGTCAATTACACCATGTTGCCTTTCATTAATTTTTAATACAACCATATTTATAATTTTCACCTACATGATATTCTTTCCTGTTTCAAACAAAACATTTCCTGTTGTAGTTACAATATATTCTTCCACATATTTAACCTCGTGGTCTACTGCTGTCTGTGGAATAATTTTTAGTTTCTCCTGCTTCTCCTAATTCTCCATGGTATGCAATTAATTTTCATTCCTAAATGTGCTACCTTAATCTTCTGTCTATTTAACTTCATTGTCTGTTTGATTTATGAAATTGATATTGAATCTTGATCTCATTGTCCACTTTCCCTAGCTTGATTTCTCTAGGTTAATATTAACTTTCAGAATATGAACTTTCTACCAAATGAACATCGCTGTCCCTGATTCTCAACGAAATTAGTCTAGATTTTCTGAGTTTCGTGATTACTTTGTCTTAGGGGACAAAATGAAAAGCCTTGGAAAAATAATGATGAATTACATCTATTACTCCTCTAATCTATCAGACCTGTCACTCTCTTAGAAAGAAATTGATTGAGAGACTTTTCTTTTCCTCATAAAACCATAGTTATTACTATGCTGGACCCAGTTTTCATTTATGCTTTTACAGATTTACTTCATTAGAAGATATTTATTTGTTTACACATAAATTCATTTTGGACAGAAAGGTCAGATGATTAATTTGAAAATATCCAAGGTTGTCCTTTAGTTGACTTGACAGTTGACAGTAAATTGGCTGCTTAGAAGCTTTTCCTTCTTCCTGTAATTTTTAAAAGAAGGGAAATAGTATTTGATTTATTACTTTTATAAACTCTTAAAGGATTTAAAAAAAAAAAACCTCTTCCCTTCCATATTAAATTCATTATTAGTTATAGGTTCCAAGATATGAGTGGTAAAGGTTAGACAAGTGGAGTTAAATGACTTGCCCAGAATCATAAATATATATGAGGCCAGTTTTAAGCCTAGGACCTCTCATTTCTAGCCCTGAATCTCAGTCCACTGAGCTAAGTAGCTGCCTCTTTCCACAGCATCTTAATGTAGGAAATGAGAGAACCTGAAAGTTTGAAACATCTAGCTTAAATTTTTCCCCCACTATGTATCCAATGATTCTTATATTCACTACCCCTACTTGGTTCCTTGCTTTCTTTTACATTGTTTTTAGTGTCCTGGTTTTCTTAATATATTTGATTTTTCTTTATTTGGTCAAAAGGAAGTTTAAAAACTATTTAGCACTCAGGCATATTAAGTGTTATCTCTAATTAAATGACCCAACTCTTGTGCATGGTGACTGTTGATTGTAATGCAGGGTTGCAGCAAAGGCTCTTGCTTTTGCAAACCAACTGTAGCAGCCCAGACAGTTGGAAGGAATAGAATGTTGACCCTGGCCTCACAGAAAAACCATTGGAGTCTGGGGGTATAAATATTCCTGCAGAACCAACTAAGGGGCCTTTTGCTTTTGGGGCATTTTGGGCTTTGCCTGATTTCCCTTGACCTCTCCCTTAATATCCTGCTATTCCATGGATTTCCTCATTGGGCCCTGGAAGGAGTATATTTTGGTGGGTGGAGATCTTGGGAATTAGCTTCTGTAGGCAGGCAGGACAACCTAAATCAAGCCATCACCTGATTTAGTAATCTGATAAACCTTATTACCTCAGGGCAGTGAAATTATCCCTGACTGAGGGAGCTGGCCTCCCTCAGTCTGGCTCCCTCTTCTGTGACCCTTCCCCCAGCACCAGCTTCTCCCCTAGCAGCAGTTACCAGACCTCAAACCCTTTTCCTTCAGCTTACCCCTGGCATCAATAAACCCCTTTGGTATTTACACAAAGAGCTTCTGATGAATCATTGTACTGAGTACTAGGGCAAAGGCTGAAGAGGGAAGGAATAACTTTCCTTATATTTCTTGAGGGTTAAACCAGGCATCCATTTTGGGCAGGAAGGGGATTAGCTTCTTCTTCCTGTATGCTGGGATTTGTTCTCTGGAAGGGAGGGGCTCTTTACTCCTCCCCTCTAGGGAGCTTAGAATAACAGCAGGAGACTAAATAAAACCTTCAGCCAAGACTCATACAATCTCTGGCTGACCCAATTCATCTTATATTGTAGAGATATCCTCCCTGCCAGAAAGACCCAGCTGATATCACCCAGAGCCCTTAAATACAAGCCTCATTGATTAGCAGCCTTTCATATACTTCCCTTTTTATTCCATAAAACTATGTTGTTCCTTTATGCTAATAGCCCTGGAACCTTGTAAAAAGTAAAATTGTATGTTACAGTAGATAAGAACTGTTTCCCAGATGAGTAGGAGCATACAATTACATATCTAAATGAGAACATAGTGAAAAGGGTAAAGCTACCAACTTGGTTTGTAAAGGAGAGAAGCACAGATTGATCATGCAGGCAGGTATAGCATAAAATATCTATAGCATATTTTATATACATATGTATATATAATACATAGACATATTATATATATATATATATCATATAAATATAATATAGTAGAAAAAACATAGGAATGAAAGTCAGAACATGTTCACTTTAGTCCTGGTTCCCCTACAGGTCAACCAACATTAACTTCAATATACATGGATTCCTTTACCTATAAAATGAGAGAGATGGCCAAGTTAATCTTTAAAGTCTCATCTGTGTCTAAAATTCAGAATCCTGAAATAGCAAAAGATCAAATAACTTTTGGATAGGTCTTAAGTCTGGATATTGGAGGCTCATGAGAGATTCATAAAAGAGAGAGTGCTAGCTTTGGAATTAGTAAAGAAAATCAATTATTCCTGAGAGTCATATAAGTGATACTAACTCACAATTATCCACTACATTACCTTATTGATAAACATTTTAAAAAGAACACTCTCCACAACAACACTATGAGGTGGTTAGACTTTCCAGACTTCATCATTCTGTCTCACCTGTCTTCCTGTAGATCAAAATTCTAAGGAGCAAAAAGTTTAACACTGTTAACTTGATGGAATAAGAGCCAGGCCTAGAGATGGGAAATTGTGAGTTCAAATATAATAGTGGACACTTTCTTGCTTTTGTTCAGTTATTTAGTCCTCAATGCCTCTATCCTCCAATGCCTCCATTGCCCATTTATGACTTTTCAAAATAGTGTTGATTCTAAGATAGAAGTTAAGGATTTAAAAAAAAAATTTCCTGTGAAGGATATTTTTTCGTTCCTTGTACTTGTATTCTAAGCACCTAATAACAGTGTCTGGTACATAGTTCATGCTATTGGTTTATTTTGTTTGTTTTGTTTTAGATTTTGAAGACACAAGTTGCTTTTCTCCTTCCCTCCCAAACTTGCAGTACATAAGGATGGAATTTAACACAGATATATAGATAAAAATATATATGTGAAAGATAAAATATTTACTTTGAAATATCAGTTCGTTCTCTGGAAGTGCATAGCATAGCCCTTCATAGGTTTTTGTAGTAGAGTTGTTTATTCTTTATTGAGCAAATGACATCCTGAATTTTGCAAATTTTGAAGTTATATAGAAATAAGAACCATTATTATTACCCCTAATATTATTATTATTCCTCTCTTTCCTATAATCTCTTTGAATAGATTTCAGAATGAAACATTTCTAAGTGATTATTATCCAGCTACTATTTTTCATATTTATATTCTTTGGACCCAACTATATAAAACAACCAATATAAATTATTGAATCTCAATATTTTTTAAAATCCTTACCTTCTGTTATAGAATCAGTACTATGTATTGGTTCCAAAGTAGAAGAGTAGTAAGGCTAGTCAATGAAAGTCAAATGCCTTGCACAGTGCCACATAGATTGGAAATGCCTGAGGCCACATTCGAACCCAGAACCTCCCATCTCTAGGTTTCTCAATCCATTGAGCCACCTAGCTGCCCCCTTGAATCATAGCACTGTGGCAAAAGATCATCTTCTGCATGTTCAATGAAATTATATATGGGTCACGAATGCAACAAGTAATGTAACATGGATGATATGTTCTTAATTTAAAAAAAAATTAAACCCTTACCTTCCTCCTTAGAATCAATACAATGTTCCAGGACAGAAGAGTGGTAAGGGTGGGCAATGGGGGTTAAGTGACTTGCCCAAAGTCACAAAGCTGGGAAGTGTCTGAGGCCAGGTTTGAACCCAGGACCTCCCGTCTCTAGGCCTGACTCTCACTTCACTGAGCTACCCAGCTGCCCCCCTAGGATGATATATTATTGATAACCTTCTCACATTACTTTTATTTCTTGTAACTATGAATTTAGAAAGCTTTCCATTCCATGTAACTTGTAGGTGCTGAATACTTTCTATTGTAAAACCTATTTAAAACAATAGTTATAAATTGTTATGGATTACTGATATATCTGGACAATGGGGGCCAACAATTTGATCCATAAAAATGTTCCTGTTCTAGTCATTTGTTAATGCTAAAAGATATTTTAAAGTATATTATATATATATATGTATAAATATATATATGCAATCTTCATCCATTGTTTCAAACTGATCACTAAATTCAAGCTCCAAAATTTTCATCTCTGTCTTTCCATAGTATATATTAAGAAATTTATACTCATTGATACTAAGTATATTTTGATTAGTGAAAAGACATATTATCTTACATTATTCCATTTCAATAAGAATACTACTAGAAATAAAAGATTAAAGAAAAATAAAAAGATGCTATTCAGCATATGCAGCATGAAATTTATGCTCAGTTGACATAAAGGATATTTCAATTCCAATATGCCACAGCTAAAACAGGTAGCTTCCTGTTCTAACTAATCATTCTTACTAAATAGGGAATAAATTAATTATATTATTTATTTTAATTATAGTAGGAATAGTATTAATTTAGCTGTTTTGAGGTTTGCCAAGCTCATGTTAAATAATTTAGTCCTACAACAGCCCCAGAAGCTAAGTGCTATTATTATTCCCATTTTACATATAAATAAACTGAGATAAAGAAAGGTTAAGTGACTTGCCAAAGATCACACAATAAGAAAATTTCTGAGGCAGGATTTTAATTATGTCTTCTAGATTCCACACCCTGCACTCTGCACTGTATCATCTAGCTATTTAAAGGTTGTTAAACTCTAATTGCTGTTACCGCCTTGATGTACTATGAAGACTATTATCTACTTTTTTTATAGAATGATCTAAAAAGTCAATGTCTTTGGAAAATTCCCATTTTCTCATCTTCTTCCAGAATTTAGAAGTGATTGACTAAATTATTCCTCTTGCTTAAGGATCAGTTTAGTGGCTTCCATCAGAAAAGCTCATTTCCTTTATAAGTACAAAGTGCTGCATTTTTAAATTATAACAATACCTGAAGACTAAGGGTATCATGAGATTCTAATGAGATAATAGATAAAAAACCATCTGCAAATCCCAAAGCATTATAAAATTCCAATTATTAATATTGTTATTTTTGTTGTTATCATAGCTGTTGTTATTATTACCATACTAGGCCTCTGTTGTAGGGATTATTTCATTCTATTGGCTTTCTATTATATATTCATACTGAGCTTAAGAAATATTGATAAATGCAAGAGTATATTGGTAAATATTAATGATCTGGCACTCAACGACATTTACACATACACTTCTTGATTTAATCAGCATTTTAAAAACTTTCTTGAGTCCAGATGATCAAAAAAACAATAAAACAAGTTCTGAGATTGCCAATTGTGAGATATAAATGCTCCCACTGAAAATTTAACAATATCTTTCAATGTGGGTAATTTGGGTCCAACCCAACCTTTTTAACTTTTCTCCAGTTATAGGACTGTGATCTGGTTCAATGAAGTGATTACTCACACTGAAGAAATTAGAGATCTTTGAAATTTCAAATTATTGAAAGATGATAGCTTCCATCTCTAGATCCCTTTTAAATTCATCTAATCCCTCCTTAGATTACAAAATGAGATTCTTAGTTACATTCACTGCATCTGTCACCTAATAATATTGAAATTATTCTCCCTTGCTCATGAAACGTGACTCTGTTATAGAACAGGAGAATAGAATTATGAATAGATTAATAATAGTTAAACCAAATTCTGAGATAATTAAATTAGTCACTACAAACTGGCAATTATGTATCTACATACATTTTAAGAGAGCAAAGGGGTACTGTTGCATAATTATATCATGACTTTAAACTGTGATTTTTAATGCATTTTTATTGAATCCTTCACTTAACACTTATTAAAACCTATTACAGTTAAAGACCATAAATTCAGAAAAACTTAATTGCAACCATTTCCTGTTAAATTTGAAAAATTACTCAAAGAATGAATTCAAAGTTTCTGATTTGTTATGTGACTCATTTAGAAATGTCCTTCCTGAGATTGCATGCTCTCAGTTGTAAAAGATAAAAATTTTTAGAAAACTGTTATTATTAAAAATGATGAGGGCCGAGATCAAAAGGGAGAATAGTATTTTAATAAAAGCCATGCTGATAGAGATAAACTGACCGCGCGCCTGTAAGAAAAAACCTATTCCAACCTCACCTCAGCCATTTCCCTTCCTCTCTCCTCAAACTCAGGTAACTAAAAAGAGCAAGTTCCAAGTCACCATCCCCTACTTAAAACAGTCCCTCACCTTTAATATGTCATCCAAAACAGGAAACCCATGAAACCCATTGAACTATGGGAAATGTAGTTTTAAGGACCCCCACAGGTCCACAGAAGTTTGTCAAACACTATATTGAAGTTCAATCCTTCCAAATAGAACCCCAGGTGATTTTAACTAACACAAAACCCAAGAGACTACAAGTTTATTTTCTTAAGTGTAACATGTAATATTTAATCTTTGGATTATTACCTTTTACTTTATACGTTGGGTGCTACCCCCAAAAAGGGGGAATTGTTAATGAAAAAATATAGCAATAAAGTTATTAATTATAATTTCCTTTGTGGCTTCATGTAGGCTATCATTTTCATCTTTTACTGCTCCAGGACTTTCATTTGAAATTTTAGGTGCTAGAGATAAATCCATATCCATTGTATTTTAACTCCCACTATTCTCATCTAGAATGCTCATGGGCTAAGGGGGGTTAGGTGGGTTTGGGGGAGAGGGAAAGAACATGAAGCATGTAACTAGGTGAAAATATTCAAAATAAAAAATATATATATATATATATAAAAGAGAATGCTTATGGTCTGGTACAAAATGTTCATTACTGTAGATACCAAAGAATTTTGCTACATGAGGTCACATCAAATTAAAATAATTGCATTCAAAAACCTAGCAACTAGGCTAGAGTTGTGTGATACAATTTTTTGAGGAATTCATGTTCCATTATTGATGTCGGGACTCAAAGAATAGTGAATATGAATGCTGAAATCAATCAGAATACCAGAAAGACTATGGTAGGGTACCATATGCAAATGAGATATGTTCCAACATGTACCATGCATCATTGAAACCATGGATACCTCATATGCAACATGGTTTTCTTGTACATGCATTCATATAATGATGATAAACACATAAGACATCGCCAGCATTAAATATAATAATAACGAAGTACATTGTACATTATTATATAGTACTGTACAATAATTCCCCCTTATTTGTAGGGGATGCATTGTAAGACACTCAGTGATTATCTGGAACCATGGATAAGTCTTGCTCTACCTTTCTAGCACTTATGTTAACTTTACATTGCAATACTGTGCTTTCTGTCTCCTTGGATCTGCCCCTCAATTCAACACTCCAAGACTTTTTCCTACTCCTTCAAAAAAAAAAAAACAAAATCACAACACCATCCAAGTAAAAGCAGAAGTATTGACATGTGGAGAGACCTCCACCATGAGCAAAACACTGTTGAAAGTGAGCTCCAATTATGAAGGATGGGGTCTTTGCCTCACTGTACCCAGCTGCCCACCTGCCTCACCACTCTCATGTCTGTTTTCCATCACTCTGGGCATGACTAAGGATAACTGAAACTGTGGAAAGCAAAACATTGGATAAGAAGGAGACTAGGGAATCTTCTAAAGCATTATTATCTAACATACCATCTATGGAACATGAGGTCAACAACCCTTTTTAATATGATCCAAACCAGATTAAAATACTATTTGGTAATGTTCAAAAATTAATAAAAATCAATAAGACATAAGCAATACTAATTTTTCATTCTCTAATACCATATGGATAGCAGGGAGTTTGACATTAATGTCACAAAAGATTTTTAGATATTAGTGCAGTAATGGCAAATCTATGACATGCGGACAAATACAGAGAAGTATGGGGCCGCATGCCTAGAATGAAACATTTGCTGTATTGTAATGTAAATACTCTGTGCACTATAGATAACAATTCTACCTATATTAATTTACCTATTTTGGTTTATTAAATACAGTTATATAGTATAATTATAGATTTTTGTTATTTAAACTTTAAATATCATGAAATTATGTTGTTGTTTTTTTCTTGAAGTGACACACCATATGAGTTATGATCAGTTTTTTGGGGAATTTTGACACACCAAGCTCAAAAGCATGCCCATCACTGCTTTAGTGCTTAACCATGATCATTTAAAACAAAACAAAAAGCTTTAATACCTCTGATTATCTGAATATTACACAAGCTTGGGCACATTCTCCCAGGAAGAATGTTCTTTGAGGATAGATAGGCATAGTGGCAGACTCTGCATACTTCCTAAGAATTCATTGATGAACACAGAAATTCACCAATTGTACTAGATGATTATAGGAAAAATATTACCTGGTCAGGACAACTTATATTCTCAGTGTTAGAAATTTTATATTTGAAAGGGAGCATCTAATCCCTTTCCCCTCATTTTACAGATAAATGAAATTATAACAAAAAAATCAAGTAATTTGTCTAAGATTATTATGAATTAAAAATATAGCTTGAAATAGAATGCAGATCTTTTCCCTAATTATCTACTACTTTCTAAAATATTAAGGAAATAAATCATCATTTACATCTATTCTGTTGATGATAGCCTTTATTCTGTGGTTTTAATATTATTCAGTGAATTATGTAATCTGTTGATAAGTAAATAAAGCTAAAACAATATTATCCAACTTAAAACTTTGCCCATAATAAATATTCAATTTATTTCATTGTGGAGAAATAATTTAAACTGTAATAAGAAGCTACTTTTTACAGCTTTATGCATAGCACTCATCACCACTTATTAGAAAGGTCCTATGTAGAACATTGATACTCTAATAATTATTGAGGCATACTTCAAAATTAAAAATTTTATGTAGCAAGCATCCAAACATCTCTTTCCTGGTATTCATCAGCCATGAATCCATTTTTGCCTGAAATCATTGTAAAAACTTCTGCTACATGGAGGAGAAAACAGAAATTGGCTAAGCAAAATGGATACTTTTTTCATTATGCTATACTATTTTTAATGTTGACTTGCAACTCTGAGTTTCTTTTATGAGCAAAACTGGAACCTATTTAGATTCTCAATTTTGACAACTCACTAACTTCCTGGTGCAAAGCATCAGTTTAGTTATGACATCAATAAGGCAAGGAATTGAAAAGAGATGAAAATAGGGAAAGCACACAGTGTAAGCTGCTGAGGCCAAAAGCTTTTTATCTCTCAAAAGATATTATGATTCACGAATGCCAGTGCCACAAACCCTTGTCTTCAGCTGTGTAAGGTTTTCCAACATACTGTGCATAGTTTCCTATGCAGATATCTGAATAAGTTATTCTAAATTTGAGGATTATCTAAGTTATCCACTGGAGAAGACCATGAATCAGTTCTTCTCCAGTGGATAACTTCCATGAAGTAGCATCAACAACTTTCAGATCAAAACATCTTAAGTATTCTATTCTACGACTACATCCCTATTTTATTCAGACATTGAATGCTAATACTATGTGTGAGATGGAATAGATGATCACTAGCTCTTTCCTAACTTAAAAATTTTATGATTTTCAACATTCCAAGACTACCTAAATGACTACTTTATTAGCTGTTACTAACAGAATTACTGTTTGGCTTACTAACACAGGTAAATTTAAGAAATGTTTTGTTGGATTCTATAAGAAAAATCGAGTATATTTGAGGAAAGAACCCACAATAATATAAATCTCAGTTGTATTTTATGTTCTCATGTTCCATAGCATCTGTGTGTACTTTCACAAATAAATGTGATTTGGATGCAAATATGATCAAGAATCAGAAAAAAAGGATTAAATAAAAGAAAGCAATGTACTTGCTTTCAGCTGAAAATTAAGCCCTGCCTTTAAGGATTTTTATTTTGCAATTCCACAAACATTTATTAATCTCCCACTATGTTATATGCACTGATTTAATGTTTTATTTAAAGAAAATAGAGAACAATATTATTTCATAGGGAATTGTTTTTACATTTAATGAATTATAATAATTGTGCTTCAACAGTGCATATTATAGTTTTATATATTTGCTTGAATACTTAGAACACATACACACATATGTATGTGTGTGTGTATATATATACCAATAAGGTAACTTATGTGTGTATATATACACACATAAGTTACTATTGTGTGTATATATACACACATAAGTTACCTTATTCGTACTGTTACAAAAAAAGTTGGTAAGTAATCTGAGTGGGTCTCGAAGGCAATTTGGGTGTGATGAAAAATAATGGGGGTATAGGTGATTATAAGGTGATTGGAGGAGGAAAGAAGCTAAAGGAAGGTATATAGGAGATAAAGGAAAGGGGGTATGTAGGAAAGGGCAGTCCAAACAGGTATATTCCAAAAGGCATGAGACAAAGGACACAGGGAGGAAACTAAGGACAGGAAGAAATATTTAGGTTTTAGCTTGAGGGTTTCTCTTGTTAGTTTCTAAAGTTTCTTGAGGGAGGAGTCAAGAGGGCCCCTCCCTGCCAGTCAAACTGATGGAAGTCTCAGGTAGGTACTTCCTGCCAAGATGGATGCCCCCAGTTCTCTCAAGAAATAAAAAGAAAATGATTCCTTCCCTCTTTAGCCCTTGCCTCAATCTTCTATATAATGATTCACCAGAGGCTTTGAATAGGTAACAAGGGAATTAATCTCAGGTTAGTCAGAGGGAAAGAGGTTCAGGATTTCTAACTGCTACTAGGGAGAGGGGTGATTGGGGGGATGGGTCGTAGGAGAGTTTAGACTGAGAGAGCCTGCTTTCCCAGTCAGGAAGATTTGCCTGCCTTTTAAGTAAAGTCCTTATAAAATCACTAAAACTAGGGGTAACTTATTTGAGGATACTCTACTTGTCTATAGAAACTAAATCCACAATGTCCAATCACCAAGCCCTCCCTTCCACCCAGGGCCCAAAGGAAATTCAGGGGAAGGGATGGTAATGTAGATGGAGAGATCAGGGAGAAGTCCAGAGAAATGAGATAGGTTTAAATTTCCCCAAGACAAGTAAGCCCAGGCCGAGGCCAAAGCAAAGCCAAGCTGAAAGGCCTCAGCTAACAGGCTAAGCCAAAGCGGAAGCCTCCAGCCACAGCGAAAGCTAGAAGGCAAAAGCCCTGTCAGTTGGAACTTCATCTCTATTTATAGTTTCAAGTTCCAACTCACTTTTTGAAGTTCTAAGATGTTTAACTGACTTTTTGTGACCCTTAGAAATTACAGAAGCAAAAAGTTTCTACCACCTTGCATTACAGTACATAAGCAATATATTATATTACTTAAATTATTCTAAAACAATTAACTTGGATATATTTATAGAAAATATTCTACTCATCTTATTTGCCTACATCTACTTAAATAAACATGAATATTAATATTGTTAGCATTTATCTTCTTCCCAAATTATACCATTTTCCTTTTCTTTCATATTACTGATCATGTATTAAATGATTATAAATCAACTCTTTGTTGTGAACTGTAGAACATGTAATCACTTAAAAAAATCATCCTCTCTATAATATTCTCTATATTATACAATCATAATACATTTCCATCTTTTTTATTTTGAGTATTGAGTTACTATATTTTTTGCATTTTTAAAAAATATAAATATAAAAAACTATTGATGCTTCTTTTCTTTATGTCTAAAGCTCATAAATACTGGGAATTTAGGTTCCTCAGTTTCATTGTAGTAAAATAAAAGAGTCTATTGTAAGATCTACCCTCAAAAATGAAATCATAGTTTATCCTTTCAGACTAACAAAAAGATAGGCTTTGAAATGAAATTATTATATCACCTTAATGATAAGAGAGGCTATTAAAAATGGCCCACAGACAGAGGTCCTGAATTCATTTTTTTCTATGTGATTTAGGAGGGTGGTTTTATCAGTTAAAAATGGTCCTTTTGGTTTTATTCAGTATTATTAGAATCCAAATGGGATGTTATTATATATCAAAGAAAAATACATGAGTATTTTGCTATGTGTTCATATATTATGAATAAATTGTATACATATATTGTATGGGAGGCAGTAGAGTGAAATTGAAGGAAAAGAAGAGAGAATTTGGTGTCAATAAATATGAATTTGCATTCTAAAAAGAATTTTCACAATGTTTTTGTCTCACTTCCCTTTGGTGTTGAAAAGCTTGTAAAGTTAACAAATACCTTTTGAAAATTATTAATGCATCCAAAAATACCATATTTAAGTGTTGATGACCTTTTTATAATGCAATTTAAAAAGTAAAATGAGGGAAATATAAATGTAATCAAACTAAGATATATGGAAAAAATATCCACAGCAATATTTTTGCATTTTCTAGATATTCAACTAGTCTCCTACTAATTAGCAATTCTTTAAACCTCATGTACTTCTTAGTACCTATCACAAGTCGTCTTTTTTTTAAACCTTTATTAATATTCGTTTTTAACATGGTTACATGATTCATGCTCCTACTTTCCCCTTCACCTCCTGCACTCCCCCCCACCCATGGCCAATGCACATTTCCACTGGTTTTAACATGTGTCATTGATCAAGACCTATTTCCAAATTGTTGATAGTTGCATTGACAAGTCGTCTTTTTGAATGCAATAAATCCTCTATTTCATATCAGTGGATAACTTTAATTGACTTCTATTTGGACTGTTATCTAATTATCTCATCTTACCTTGCTAAGTTGTGACCCTCTTGTCCAGTTATTAAATTTCTTAACAGTCCTTAAGCTAATGACTCCCCTATTCTTATTCTAATTTCAGAAAAGACATTGTACCTCTTAAGGCCCAAGGACTATTATTCTCTTTCAGTATTTAGTATGTGCTAAAATATATAGCATAATTATTAAAATGTATTTTTCTTTATTCCCTCCCATTTTATTAAAAGTAAAATGATAGCTTTCATTATTTTGCAAAAGATAGGAAATTAACATGATCAAATTAAAAATATTATGTTCTACAAGTTGATTATTCTAATCTGCTTTTTATCCATCATTAAATATTAAAACCATCTAGATTAACAAGATGTTGGATTCCCCACAATCATTTGTTTTCTCTATTTCTGCCAAAGGCGATCTATAAAACATTGCAATTATTTGTGGGGAAAAATAATTTTCATTTATTTCTAATGGGCCCCAAGCATTTAGTCAGCTTTTGAAAGCTCTCAAAACTCTTCTACATGATTTTTCTTTTAATGCACTCTCACAGTGATCACAGAACATTTGGAGAGATACAGAGAGACAGAGACAAAGAGAGAGACAGAGTGGGGAGGCACACCAATCATGGTTAAAATTTACATTTAAAGGACTTAAATGAATGGTTTCCAGAAGTAGTTTTGAATGACATTGAGAGTTTTGTTGAATTATATCCTTAATTTTGTCTAAGAAGCCCCAAAAGCACTCAAAACACCAATTCTGCCCAGACAAATCCAAATTACAAACCAAAATGTGTATTAGATATTGTAGCCATAATATGAACAGCTCAGATTGACTCTTTGTTTTAACAAAGAGAAAAATTAGTACAGATAATAAAAAGAGAAAGAATCAAGTATCATTAATATAAAATCTATGTTAGACAAAACAATTGAGAATATGGAAAGTGCAGAGAAAATTCCTTTAGTCTTAGCATGAAAAGCATTAAAGGAAAGTGTTCCAAAGTATCCTTTGTTAGGAACAATTGTTTTTTTCAGGGAAACAACTAGATATTCAATTTTCATGATAATTTCCCACTCAGACTGACTTACATCAAAGGGACTTAACACTACTAAAAACAAAATATACCTTATCCCTACCGACCTCATCCCTGAATCCTACCTGTTCTCCTATTCCATATATCCCACACCAACTATTTTTCACTTCAGCTGCTTATATGAGGTGAAAACAAACAAAAACAAAAAACAAAACTACTTGAACAAAAAGAGGCTATTCAGACATGACCAATTGCAAGCTGATAGGATCCAAATATAATTAGCCATTAGCTATTGTTTAGTCATTTTTATATCCCATGATTAGAAAATTGAAAGAAAACTCAAAGGCCAATTAGACCAACTGTTCCAGAATAAAAATTTCTTCCCTATTGTCTTTAATAATCAATCATTCAGCTTTTGTTTTATAACTTCCAGGAAAAAAAAGCTGAAGCTCTAGAAGCAGTTTATTATTCTTTGAGATATATCTGAAGTTTAATATTTTTTTTCTTCAGTTAAATATCACTTTGCTTCTTTGTAACATCTACCAACTATATAATTCTTTCATTTGAGACTACATAGACAAATCTAAAAACTTTTCCATGAGAGAGATCTTCACTCACAACTGAGAATATCATCTCTTCTACAGTTTAAAAATCCTTAATTCCTTAAACAATCCTCATAAAAGATGAAATTGAAGCCCCTCATCATCCTGGTGGAGTACTTCTGACTATTTTTTAGTTTATCAGTATTCTTCTCCAAAATATGCTGAAATGTGACCATACTCCACATATAGTCTGACAGATTACATTGGAGCAATCACTGCCCCATTTTTGGACATTATACGTCTCTCTAATGTCAGTTTATGATTACAGTAATAATTTTGCCTATCACAATAGAAGGTTAACTTTTCCAATTGTGTGCACATGGAAGGACATTAACATTTCCAAATTATAATGAATAAATTCAGGAATTGTCAAGTCTTTAATCAGTTTTGAAGCCAAGTATAAGATTATCTCTTTAAACTTCATTCTGTTACATTCTTCTTTTCTTTTTTGGATGCTGACTATTTTAGCCAATAATGCATTACTAATTCTTCTCAACTTGGTGACATCTTGATAGTTGACAAGCATATAGCATCTGTGCTTTTAAGCCATTGAAAATACTGTTAAGCAACATGGGACCCAATATAGACTCTATAAATTCTACTAGACAGCACTTTCAGACTTGACTTTGAAATCACTTGAGTATGACCTTAAAGTTATGAAGCTTTCTAATTGTACTATTATCTTGCTTTCAACATTACATATTTTTCTACAAGAATAGCATGTTAAACTTTAGTAATTACAATTTGCTAGAATATGGAAAAACTATATTTATAATATTCCCCTTACTTGACAGTCTAGTAACCCATTAAAATCTAAAGAACTGAACTCTCTCATGACATATTAATGAGCCATGTCACTTCATTGTATTCAGAGCTTCAATTGCTAAATATTCACATCCACACTTTCAATAGAATCTTCCAGCATTTTGCCAGGAATTGACATGAAACTCTCCTCTCTATAATTTAAACATTTAAATATTATACATATAAAAATAAAGTATTTATAACAACTATTCATTCATTTATGTTTGTCATTGTATTTCTGACCTTATTTACTGACATTAATCAAACTGCTCACTTCCAGATTTGTTTGAGATGTTTCTGAAGATTCATTGGGAAGATGTCACCGTGCATATTTAAAAGCATCTTCATTGTGGTAGTCTTAATTCTCCCAGTTGTCATCATATAATATTTGTACAGTGCTAACAATGTGACAGCTGCTCAGCAGAAACTAGACTTAAAGATTGTCATTTTGTGGAATTAACTACAGTTAGAGGTTTAAAGTCCTGCAAGCATAAAATAAGATAGGGTTTCTTAAAACTAATAAGTTATTAATCCTTCATATGAGAGGAAATTAATAGCAAATAATATCCAGCTTCATGGTAGTTATAGAAAAGCAGTTAGGCAATGCTACTCCGTTCACTTCTCCTTTTGTTTAAAAGATAATATTTATGTGGTAATTGTGCAACATTCAAGGGAAAAAAAATCAATAACCTTGATCACTAGGGAATGCCAGAAAATCCAGGTGTGTTCCATAAATAGCATACACGATTGAATACTCTGGCTGTAGAGTTTTATGTTGAAAGGCAGGTACAATGAGAGTCTTTTAGTATTTCCTATTATATACTCCAAATGCCAGGTTGCTTTCCAGATTCTAGAACAGGTACCTAATACTAAAAAACCTAGTTAATTTTACATTTATGGACAGAATTCATATATTTGCACTACTGCTCCAGAAATTTTTGTTTCTCCTCCAAAAGACTTTTCACAAAACATCTTCACAAAGACATTACAAATATACTTGAATTTTGAGACAAAGGGTAAGATTAAATTCAATTTAACAAATTTTTGTTGTGCATAGACCCTTGAGATGCAAGGACAAAGCTACAAAGATTCCTTGTCCTCCTGTAGCATGTTTCCTAAAAGGTAATATGCTTAGATGGTTGTAAGCAATCCCTGCAGCTGAGACCTCTGACTTAAAGCCTTGCAGCATATGATCTCTTGCCTTCTCTATATTATAACCTGGGAACTTACCTTGTATCTAAAGAATAGAATGGGAAATACTACCCTATAATGGATGAGGCTACATTTAATAGCTCAGACTTAAAGGGAAATAAGTTCATTCCAATTGTAGAGAATAGAAGCAACAAAGAAATAGAGGAGGAATATGTAGGTGCAGGCCTGAGTGAATGACCTAGTTCATCTGGAATGAAGAGTTTATGGAAAGAAGTAATGGGATATTATATGGGGGATGAAGGTAGACACTATTTGTTTAAAAGCTTTAAATGCCAAATAAATGAGTCTGAATTTTTAATATGCAACAAAGGACTAATTGAGTGTTTTTCTCAGAGGAATGAAACAATTAGGTCTACTTCTAATCTAAAAGTTGTATGAAAGAAAGGCAGTGGGATAAAAGTAGATTCAGAACCACTAGACCTAGGGGTAAGATCCATCTCTACCTCTTCCTAATTGTTAGAATATCTGGAAGTTGGACAATATATGTCAGTTTCCAAATTTGTAAAATGGAAATACTTGTCATAATTGAGAAGTTGACATCAAGAGAGTATTTCCTCAACTATAAAACATAATATTCTTAAAGAAGATATTCATGAATAAGGAGACAATACTGCATAATTGATAGAGGGATCACTTTTCAGTCAAAAATGCATGATTCAAGTCTTGCCTCTGATACACACTAGCTTTGTGACCATGGTCACATCACTTAACCAGTGAGTAATCCCAGGAGACTCTTCAACACTATAAATTACAGAGAAAATACCAGTATGAAGGGAAAAGAGTGCCCAAACTGAATATTTGCTACATTGATTAAACCAACAGTTTTAGGATAAACTAAAATTTACAAAAATAAAAAATTTACAAAAATAAAAAATGTATTGTTTCTAATTTTAGAGGCACTAATCTACCAAATGGTATTCTTTTTCTTTAGTCTATTTTCCCCAGCAACATCTCCCAAAGTTTTTGACTATGTGGATTTTTCCCATCATGCATTTTATATTTGTTTGTTTTCTGTAAACTTTCTACTATTATGTGCACCTTCAAGTATATGGTACAATATACTCTGCTCCGTGATTACTGCAGGAGATGCATTTTTAAAATGTTGTTATTCTCATATATTTACTGAGCATCAGCTCAAGAAATAGGTTTGCCCCAGGGCATCCACCAGGATGTTGATGCTAGGTGTAATTGAACCAAATGTTTTTCTCCAGTTATGCTATACATGAAATTCAGCTCCATGATGTGATTCATAGAGAAACTTTTCATTCAGAATGAAAAGTCTAATGCATAAGAAAAGTTGCGGTGGCATTTTGTTTAGGTACTTACGTGGCATCACTAAATGATTCAAAACCTGCACATACTTCCAGCATCAGAATAATGACTTTGAGGTACTGGTTCCTCCTTCATCAGCAGACTCTTTAAAATGGCACTGGCTGCATCACATAGGAAACGATACTAAAATTGCTTCAAGGCTAGGACCTCCACATCGGGCTAGACTCCTTGTATCCATGACAGATGTGGACATGATATTTCAGACAGCATCCACTTTTTCCCCTTATCCTAGAGAACAAATTGTTTTTGAGGATTGTGAAATGATCTGTCATTTAAAATATCATGACAACATTGATATGAAATGCCTCTGAATAGAAAGCAAGGGCATTTAAGTAGAATTTGATGGGGAAAAATGACAACACTTTTCCATGATAAAAAAAAAAAAACACTGGTTGAAGACACTTCCAATACACTCCCATCGCAGATACCATCCAAAATGCAAAGCTTATTTTAGTTGGTTGCTCTTGACACAAACTCACATTAGGAACAAATCATGTCAGAAAATAATAGGGATATTATGGAGCTATTGTGATATATATGTACATGTAAATATATCTAATATTCTCTATATATGTTACATGCATACATATATAAGGTGAATATTTACATAAATATTTTTCAAGGAGCCTACTTTAATCATTTTTCATCATATCCCAGGGTCTAGTGCATGCTAGAATATAAATTAAATAAGCTCATAGAAACTCTCTTTTCCTTATATGCTAGCAAAAATATTTATGCTTTCATTACTTCTTCAGGGCCCACTCAGTACAGCCACTGTTCTAAGGTGTGTTAGGAAACTCAGGCATAATGCTATAAATATCAGGTTGGTTATGCTCCTGGCAAAATCTATTTTCAGAATGTTGAAGATAACTGTAGTGAAATGATATATGCAAAGTTCATAATACCCATGGAACTTATTATTTTCCCCTTTAAAACTACCCATCCTTCAATTTTCTCCCTTTGTTAAGAAGAGCACTATCTTTCCTCTCACTCTATTTTACAACTTGATACTTGTGTTCCAATTCTCAACTCATTTCTCTTCTCATACTTCCTTCCATTATTAAAGCACTTGAAGCACTATTTCCATCTACCTCACATCTTTCCCCTTTCTGTCCATTCATATTAATATTAGCTTAGGTCAGATCCCCAAAACCTCTTTCCTGGATTATTGCAATAGTCTCCTAAATGAATGCCTGTTCCTTCTCCTCTAAACTGTATTGCACAAATTTTCAAAATAATCTTCCACAAGTATTTGTCACTGTTTCATTCCCTTCCTAAAGATTTTTCAATGGCTTCCTGTTTTCTCTAGGAAAAAATAAAATCTTTTCTGGCTGGCACATTCAGAGGAAGAACTGGGGGAGTGGAAACACAGAAGTAAAACAACTGCTTGAACACATGGGTTCATGCGGACATGGTTGAGGATGTAGACACTAAACGACCACACAAATGCAACTATCAATAATATGTAAATAGGTCTTGACTGATCACATGTGTTAAAACCAGTGGAAATGTGCATTGGATATGGGGGAGTGTGGTTAAAGGGGAGGTGAAGGAGAAAGTAAAAACATGAATCATTTTAAAAAGTAAAAAACTAAAGTCTAAAAATAAAAAAAAAATAAGGCAAAAAAAGTCTGCCCCCAAACTAATTTCCCAGACTTATTTCAAATTACTCCCCTCTTCACCAATAGTATGTGATAGTCAAACTAGCCTTAATTGCTGTTCCCCAAATTTGACATTTCACTGATTTTATACATTTATCTTCCCACTCTAAGCCTGGAATGTACCCCACCCCTTTTATCTCCTCCTCTCATAGTTTTTTTCTTCAGGACTCCACTCATTTATATGAAACTCATATGATGATTTTCAGAAGCTCTTTATTGAGTTCCTAATTTTTAGAGTTTTCTCCTTCCATTTTATATGTCTATATGACATCATATTTAGTAGATATATGTATATGTATTTCAGTATAAATGTACATTCTTTATGAAACATATATAAAAATATGCATATATATTATAGCGCATATATTTTATGATTGTCCACTTGTCATATATTTTCAATAGGATGTAGGTTCTAATAGCAAGTATTATTATGTATTTTTGTATTCCCTTTGTATCCCCAGTGAATACCACAGTACCTTAAATATTGTGAACATCTGATAAATACTTGTTTTAGATTAGATTAAAACTTTTGAAAAGTGTAAATTACTTTAATAGCATAATGGTTTTACTTTATGATTTTAGGGTTGAGGAATGAGATGTTTTAAAATTTGAATTAACTATAAGTTATACATTTAGCATCTTTAATTATCTAGAATAGAGATAAAAATATGGAAAAACATTTTTACCCAATCACTTCCCAATAAAAAATATATCCTAAATTGTCCAAAGAGAATTCACAGCCTGAAACCATGATGCCAAACTCAACAAGAAATGAGTCTAATAAACAATATGTTAGGATATCTGTGGATTACATATTGACCTTGAAAACCACATATTAATATTATTTTTTGTATTTTTATTTCATTAAATATTTACCAATTATATATTTTTCCATTTTTCATTTTATTTTTTTCATTTTTATTTTGAATATCTTCATATAGTTACATATTTCATGTTCTTTCCCTCTTCCCCTACTCCCCTTAACCGACATGCAATTCCCCTGGGTTTTACATGTACCATTGATCAAGACCTAATTCCATATTATTGATAGTTAGACTAGAGTTATCATATAGTGTCTACATCCCCAAAAATATCCCCATCAGCCCATGTGTTCAAGCAATTGTTTTTCTTTTGTGTTCCATTTTCCCAATCATTTCAAAAATCCCAGTGTCTACACTTAACAAAACTATAAAAGAGTCTCTGTGAATCTAGTTAGGATAAAGTCTTTTTCCTCCCTATGATGGTCTTGGCATCCATGAAAATCAGCTTTGGGTAAAATTTAAAATGCCAGATTACAGTAGAGACCTCTATTCTAGTTTCTTTTTTCTACATTTCTGCATTTTTATGCTTTCCAATGGATTGCATTGACATGGATTTCTAATGAATGGATTTGAAGAAACGAGCTTTGAAAATAATGGCACCTAAATATAATGCCTTCTCTTGATATTTTTAGAAAGAAGCATCAATAGCAAGGTGGTGTTAACTATTTTCAAACAACTTTAGGGAATAATAACTTTCTTAAAATTTATATATTTATATATATATATACATTTATAT
>NC_058130.1:454037927-454084948 GCF_016433145.1 Gracilinanus agilis | reverse complement strand
AAATACATTCAATTCAATTCAATTCATTCAAATTCAAATATATTGAAATTTCATATAATGAATCACCTTTTCTCAGTAACTAAGTCACCTTTAAAGAAAAAAAAAAAAACAAAGACCTTGAATTTTACTATAAGTAACTTACATATGGTTTAAGGTATGGAATCAAGTGATCACTGAGGTTTTATTGCTTGTTTGTCTGTTTGGAAAACAAAGTAGAAGGAAGTTTGCACCAGTAAAAAGCACTGGACTTTGAGGACTAAGGAGAGTTATTTAATCCTGTTTCTGTCTAACTTCTGTCCAAGTTATTTCTCTTATCTTGGCCTAAGTTGTTCATCAATAAAATTAGGTGATTGGATGATGAATTTTGAGTTGCCTTCAAACTATAAATCTAGATATGACTATCCCTTTGACCTCTAGTCTCAATGCTAACTTTTATTATTCACATCAAAATATTAAACCAATATTTTAACATAATTGAAAATTAAGCTCTCTGAACATATTAGATTACATATTTTTCAGTTAATAAATTGTAGAAGTGAGGGAAATATACTTAATGTTTATATATGATACTTTCCATTAATCAACATTTTGATAAAATATATGAAAATAAATTGATCATAACATATCTGTGTGGATTTTTCATATAATGAAAGTTTATCAATATGTTACATGCATTATTGATTTAAATATAAAATAAATGAAAAAATTAGATATTGTTCAATTATACTTCTACACAGAGAAATCAGCATGGATTGCATATTACTGAGAGATAGGACCATTAATGAGATAAAGAGAACTGCAATGAAATAAAATTTTAAAATGAAACTTGTTCTCTATATAAGAAAAGATTAGTATTTCCCTTGCATAATAGATTAAATAATACCCAGATATAAAACTATGTTCTTTTTTGTGTTTCATCATAATTGTAGTTTAAGCTGTGAAATAATTAAAGTTTTTCAAACATTAAAATTGGAGCAGAGGGAAATTCTACCATTCTCACCAGGAAGATGACCTATCTAAGTTAAATGCTTATAAAATTTTCTCCTAAAGCAATGCAGTATTATTTAATAGAAGCTGCACAAATGGATTTTGTTTCTATAGCCCAAACTGCAAAAGTATTATGGGTGTGAGTTTCAGACTATATCTGTTAAGTATCCAGTAGACTATGAGCTCTTTGGGGGTAGAGAATGTGTTTTATTTTGTTTTTCCTTCTTTTTGTACTTCAGTGTTTAGCACAATATCTGGAACAGAGTAGATGTTTAGTAAATATTGACTGACTGATAGGAATTAACAAAGGAAAATGAATATTGTGATCTGAAGATATTCAAGAAATTAGGATCTGAAACACTGAGAGATAAAAAAGAATAAAACAAATTTAGGCTGAAAGAAAGGGAAGATGATATTTAACTATATAATGTATGAAGGCACTTCAATATTCTTTCATTTTTTTTCAACTCAACAAACTTTTATTAAGAACTTCTATGTAAATCATATGACTGGGAATTTAGTTTCCTCCTTCTTCATGAGTTGGGAAAGGGGTTACTTTATAATCTATGTATATTTTACCCCTCTCTCCAATTCCTATTTTCAGTATAACTGTCAAGGGCAATGCCATCTTTCAATTCCCTTAAGCTCATAACTTAGGTTTTAGCCTGGTCTCCTATCCCTGATTCACTGAGCTCCCATATCCTGTATCTTTCCAACATCTATCTATTTCACCTTTGTAATATCTCTCAAATATACTACCTTCTCTCTTCTGACATTGCCACCATTCTTGAGCAGTCTTCATCATGTAGGACCATGTTGGTGAACCTGCGGCACATGTGCCAGAGCATGCTGGAGAGGGCTGCAGCCTTCCCCCTCTTTATGTATTACCGAGGACATTTCCAACAAGACCAGCCCCTCTGGCCAACAGCCCAATGAGAGTGCTTCCTCCCCTCCCCTATCAGGTAAAGTCAGAGGACTCACATGCTACATGAAGTTGCAGTTTAGGTACTCAGACACTAAAAGGTTCACCATCACTGACCTAGACTAAGTATTTTGCTAGTTGGCCTGCCTGCTTCGAGTCTCTCACAACTTCAACCTGTCTCATATTTAGCTAACACAGTGCTTTTCCTAAAGCATAAGTAAGTCCACATAAAACCCTCACTCAATAAACTCCAGTGGCTCCCTATTACTTCCAGAATCAAATAATTTTTTTGTTTTTCTGAGCCTTTCCATTGTAAAGTTATGAGAGGCTCAGCTAAGGAAGGAGAATCAATAAATAGGATATTGTAAACTGTCTTGCTTTGATCTGAGTCCTACCTCCATTTTCAGAAGCCAATCTTGAGCGTCATGCCTTGTTATTGAACACTTAGCCATATGATTGATGAGTTGCTCCCAACCACACATCACAACTTGAAAACCAAAGTGAAAATGATTGCAGTTCAACAAAACACTATCTGAATGCTGTCAGCACTTTCCATAACACCCAGGATGGAGGAGAATTGATTGCTGTCACTGATATTTTTTTCATGAATTTCCATTGGTAGAGTCCTTTTTTGTAGTTGCTTTGTAGAAACTTTATCCTATTTATTGATTCTCCTTCCTTAGCTGAGCCTCTCATAACTTTACAATGGAATACTATATGAGGAGAGGAATATGAATAAAAATAGAATCATATAATTCTGATTCAATGAAAGTAATTTAGGAGACATTGTAGACAAGAATGAAAGTCATATACTTGCTTGCAGTTTCTTAATGTTAGAGATGTCACATTAGACATATTCTTTAATTTAAAATATATATATGTATGTATATACCACTATTAATTAATTATCAATGAACATTTTGCCTTATGTTCTTTGTATGTGTCTCACTATTATTTCTCAGTCCTCTTTGATGAATAATGATCCACATGAATGCAAGTACACTTCAAGGCTCTCCCCTAGGCCTCCCTCTCTTTTCTCTCTGCAATTTTCTGGTGACCACCTCAACTCCACTGAATTCAATTTTCACATCTATGCAAATTACTTTCTGATCTATATATCTTGGTCTGGTCTTTCTCAGGAGCACCATATTATATCACCTGCTGCCTAGTATATATTTTAATCAAATGTCCCATAAGCATCTCTAATTCATCACGTACAAAAAAAAACTATCATCTGAACACATCTTTGTACAAACTGGCCTTTCTTTCAGATTTTCTTTTCTGTTGAAAACAAAAATATAATATTTGTCTAATCATCTAGATTTATAGCCTTAAAATATTATCATTCTCTTATCCTCTCCCCTCATCTCTCTCATCCAAATCAATTGATATAACTTGTTGATTCTATCTTCAAAGCTTTCCTTGTATCAATCCTTATTTCTACTTACATGGACATTGCCCTGCTCAGAGTCCCATCACCTCTTCCATGTATGATTATGGTAGCCTCCTGATGGGTCTCTGTGCCTGAAATATTTTCCCTCTCCAATCTATTATCCACACAGATGTCAGATTTTGCTAAAGTATAAATCTGAAACTGTCACTTTTACATGAAATAAACTTCAGTAGCTTGCTGTTACTTCTAGGATTAAATATAATCTCTTTGACTTGACATTTTATGCTTTTGACAACCTGGATCCAATATACATTTCCAGTTTTGTTACATATTATATCTAATTCTTCTCTCATTCTTTGATGTAATAAAACTGGCTTTTTTTGTTGTTTTTCAGATATAACCTTCCACTTTCACTCGCAATGCCTTTGCATAGCCCATTTCCAATTCCTTGAATGCTTTTCTTTCTCAACTCTTTTTCTTAAAATTGCTGCTACTATTCAAAGCTTAGTTCACATGCCACATACAATATAATATCTAAAATCCATTAGCACTAAGTCTCTTTCTTACATTTATCTATAATTATTTGCATATACTTATATGTGTGTGTGAGTTATTGTCTTTCTTGAGTCCTAGATTTATTTCATTTTTGTATTTTTGTTACCAATATATTTATTGGTTGTGAAAAAGCATTGCTTACATTAGAATAAAACACTCACCTAAAAAAGTTATTTTTCCATGATTTTATCTCTCTTTCTCTCTCTAGCATTCTGTCCCAGGGGGAAAAACACCTTAGGAAACTAGGTAAAGTAAAATTCCTAGCTAACCACCATTCCTTTTTCCCAAGGTGTTTGTCTCTCTCTGGCACAGTTGTTGCATTATTCCTTGTCACACATGTTAGGCTAACCCAGCTCTGGGAACCAGATAGGCACTTCCTCTCTTTAATGGTATAGGAACTGCCCTGCCAGACCAAGTTATGCAAAATCCTTAGTCACCAGTTCCTTTTTAACACTTTATTTTATAAGAAAGAATTCTCAGAAGTTTGGCTTGACATAGGAAATAATAAGCGAATATAAATCTGTTGCCCAGGTTAGTATATATTTATACCAACATCTCTACAGTTTATCCATTAGCATGTGAGACAGTATAGCTTGATAGTGAGTTGGATAGGGAATTGAAAAAGAATAGGAGCACAGATTAGATTACCTCTGGGAAATTACAAAATTCATCTAGTGGTCCCCATACTTTCCATCAAAACAAAAGCTCATTCATTTAATACATTTATTCTATTAGTATCCCTATATGATAGTGAAACAAGTCTTCCAAGAATAGAAAATTAATGTCACACAGAGGAAAATGGAAAGACTCATGGTGAACATGAGTAGGTTGGAACATATATATATATATATATATGTATATATATATATAGATAGATAGATAGATAGATAGATAGATAGATATAGATAGATAGATATATAGATATAGATAGATAGATAGATAGATAGATAGATAGATAGATAGATATAGATATAGGTATGTGTATATACATATAACTAATAGAAAATTTGAAATAAATACAATAATTTTTAAAAATCTCATCAAAGATATATGTTTGCTATAAAGAAAAGACCAACTTACTGTTATGAGTAAGATTAGATTAGCTAGTTATTAGGTATTGATTATATATTGATTAGGGAGTACCTAGCAGGAAGGAGCTGGAGCTGGGAATTCCAGGTTGGAATGAAGGAGGAGGAAGTCTATGTGTGTTCTGTGTGTGGACTCCATGAGTGGTAGGCAAAAACTGTTGCCAGCCTGGGAGAACTCAGAGCAAAGGACACCTTGCATCCTGTTTTCCCCTGGATCCTGTGTGGTGTGACATTTAAGGAAAGAACAAGAGAAGAGGACAGTGCTTCAAGCAAAACCCTTACTGCTTAGTTCCTGAGACAACTGTAGCTCCTGGCATCCAGACATCATCAGTGGATTGCAGTAAGAAATCCCAAAGCCACAAAAGCCCCAGCTGTACTCAAGTATGGCAGGTTCCAGGTTTGAGGCAGAAACCCAGAGACTCCAGTATAGCTCCTTGGGCCCTGTTAGTTAGATAGCTTAGATTAGTGTAGTTGAATAAGTCCTTCCCTGTCCCTTTGGGTTTTGTTATTAGGTGTTAAGATTTTAGAGTAGTAATTCCTATCCCTCCTTTTAGTTGTTTCTAATTAAAACCCAATTTCACCTTGTTACCTTGTCAGTTAATTCAAGGCCTCTGACCAGAGTGACAGTTGGCTGTCATTTTTTTCAATTGGGAGTGGTGTAGCTGTACAAGACTTCAGTGTTCAGTTTTAGTCTCTCTTACATCCCAGAGAGTGTTCCCACAAACCCTATAGTTGATTTTAATATCCCTGGTGACCCCATTACTTATCTTTGGTTACATTACAAAGGGCGAGTACAAGGAATGACAAGGAGATCATCTAAATGTCCTTTTCTGATGTCAGGATGTAACATTTTGGGTGGATATGTTATGAAGAACTCGATGAGAAGCCATGGATAAGCATCACAAAGGAAGGGAAGGCAAAGATCACTTTTATCATTATAATTGAAAGAAATTGTCAAACTGATGCAGTCACAGATCCATTTTGAATAGTTACTAGCATAATGCTTGAATTATGGCAGGACAATTAATAAATATTTGTTGATTGGTAAAATGCCATAGATGTTACATCCTTCTGCTCAGTCCTGGGGATACAAAAACAAAAATAAGAAGACTCATAACCAATCTTTATATCTACAATAGATGATCATTATATTAATTGTGTTATTGTCAGTATTTTTTAACTCAAATGACAGACATAGAATATTATCACTTAGGTTTGCCTTTTACTTTTTCTTCTAAGAATTTTCATTTGTGTTGAGAAAAAGGCTAAAGATACATGGTATAATTTCATTCTTTGGGAATTTTGAAGTCAATCAAAAACATTTTAAATGCTTGGTATATTTTAGGCTTTGTGTTAAGTGCTGGAAATATTAAAAAAAAAGGCAAAATACAATCCCTCCCCTCAAGAAGTTCACAATCTGAGAGAAGATAACATGTAAAAAGAATCGGGAAAAGAGTAGGGAAAAGCTATAGTGGGGTATGATGAAGTTCACTCAGGTAATAAATGATGAAAAGGTTGGTCTGGATTCTCTTTTTAAAGGCTTTATGTGGGAGATATTCTCCAAACTCCACATCTAGCTTCAGAGGATGGAAGAGACATAGGAAAAGAGGACATTGATGAGGTATGAATTTTGAGTCAGATGTGATCTGGTAGGATGATGGGGTCATCATAAAGTCCAGGTGAGTCTCATATGCAGTCATATGTAAAATAAAGAAATAAAATGATAGCATATTATTTAGGGACCTAAGAGATTATTCTCCTCATTTTCTAGATTTGGAAACTTAGACTCGAAGAAGTAAAATGACTTGCCCTTGGTCTTATGGTCAAAAAGGTTTAGGAGAAATATTTGAACACATATTGTATGGAATTAAATATAGGTATCTTTCTACCACAGTATACCTTGTTGTTGATGGGTAAAGTTACATGATACAATGGATAGACATGGTGTCAGGAACACAAATCTTCCTTAAGTCAAGTCTGATCTCAAACACTATTTTGTGACCTTGGGAAAGTCACTTAAACCATATTTGTATAAATGAGTTTACTCATTTGTAAAATAAGATTGAGAAGAAATGGAAAAACACTTGATTATTTTTGCCAAGAAAATCCCAAAAATGGTCATGAAAAGTTGGATATTAATGATAATGGCTGAACAACAATAGGTTTTTGTGGAAAGAACACTGAACTAGTGAATTAAAAAAACGTGTTTAGCAATTTGTTTTGATTATTAGAGTCTGCTTGGTGTTGGGTCCAGATTCACTGAATGTTCTCTTAAAAAAGTACCTCCTTAAGTAGAACAATGTAAAGAGGAGGAAAAAGAGAGATAGAGACAGAGACAGAGACAGACAGAGAGGAGGAGGAGGAAGGATGGATAGATGAATTAATGGATGGATAAATAGGTAGTTAGATAACATTTTAAAAATATTTAATATATGACAGCTGCTGTATTAAGTCTTAGAATAAAAATACAAGCAACCAAAAAGATACTGCCTTCAAGAAGCTTATTTTCTAACAGAAGAGGTAACTTATAAATTCATACAATAATGTAGGAGATAGTATTTTTGCAATAGCATGGTGATGACATAGTAGAAAATGTAGCATAGGCCTTGTTTGGGACAAGATAACTTGAAAGCTTAACTATTAAAGTAAATGTAGAATCCAGAACTGAAAGACATATGCATATATGTATGTATGTGTGTTTGTAGTGGAAGCATGAGAATGAAGATCTGGAGAAAGGTGATCTGGTAAAGTTATAGAATAATATTTAATTGAGTTAGAATTTGAAATAATTAGCTTAAAATTAAAATCATTGTGCTATTAAGGAAGCCCCAAAGAAAAATATACAAAATTACAAAGCAAAACATCATCCAATAAAATAATATTTATAAATTATTTAGCATAGTGCTTGATAAATAATAGTTGCTTAGTAAATGTTTCTTCCTTCTACCTCCATCAACCCTATCACTTGGGAAATTCCTACCAATAAATTTCTTCCTGTAACAATGTTCCATTGTTTAGTATATCTTGGTAAGGATGTAAAAAGCTCAGTAATTAGACAACCTTCAGTTTGCTCCTCAGTTCTAAAAAAATATGGAGAAGCTCTCATTTGACTAACGTAAATAGCTTTTGCAAATGACCGTTTTGTATTGTAAATAACTTTCGCCAGTAGGCATCTTGTGCCAACTGTAGCAGATTTTAGAATGCCCAAAGCTGGCATGAGACAGTGGAAGACCTTTGGAGTACCCCCATAAATAAAAGACCATCCCAAGGTAAAGTTGACTTAGTTGTGAGTTAGGTGGGTAGAAAAGGGTGGAAAGGAAAAGCTCTCCAGCCAAACCAAGAAGCTTCACAGCAGACTTGTGTTAGCTGTCTCATTTAGGGATCTGCTACTTAGGTCAAATTATTCAATACAGAAAGCTGAATTATACTGGATCATCCTCAACAATCATATTCATCAAAACCATCAAGAAAGTCATCTCTGAAGATCAAAAGATATCTATAACCTGCCAAGTTTAGTTCAGCTACTAGACCAAGATTGCCAAGCCAGTGTGATAGTATTCTGTTTAGGGCTTTTCCCTAAGGGGATCTGCCCAGCTGTTTATCAATTAGTTTTTACTTTAGTTTAATCCTTTTAACCTCTATCCTCACCCATTAATCCTTGATCCTCACCCCCTCAAGATATCCCTGTTATCTTCAAATTAAAATAGTTACCCATTGCTAAGAACTGATTCTAGTTTAGTCCATCTTCTCCAAAAAGAATTCTCACTGTCCAGTTCTGACAGTTGAACTTGATTCCTGGCTGAAGAGGATTTTCTCAAGTTAATCATTAACTCTTTCCTGAGATTAACTTCAAAACAATTCAAGATAATCTGTAGTAATTCAAAGTCAGATCAATATAATTAACAAACCATCAAGAAGATATTAAGACATATCCTCAAAAAAAACAGCTTAGGCTTGTTTTCAGTTGAAAGTTCTAACAGCACCAGCCTTCTGACTCTCTCCAGGGGGAAGTGCTGTCCAGCTGCTGAACCTCTAGAGACCAGTCTCTTGAATATTAGCCCTACACTAATTATGATGAATTCTGGTTGGAGTTGCTATAGCAGAGCTTTTCTCAATTTATGGGGCAAAGAGTATACAAATGAGGATTTACCCAAGGTTTTATCACTTCACTTTTATGATACAATAGGTATCTTGTCTTCATAGCAACCAATATGAAAATAAGGTCTTGGGTATTTCGAGACCATATTGAAAGCTAAGGTATTTTTCAACTGGAATAGGAATAAATGACATTGTGGTGAAGATGGGATTTGACTTACAGGACTTCTCCTTCCAATATACCATTTCTTTTCTACCCTCACTTTTATACTCTCCCTGTGTTCATTCCTCACCTTGAAGTATTCCTTCCTATTTTTTTTTCCCATGGCCAGAAGAAGGAAGCAAGTCAATTTCTACACTTATATTTTACTTTGAAGCTTGATTCAAACTCTACCTGTGCAGTCCTTGTATGTAAAATGGCAATAATGTTACCTGTCCTATCTAACATAAAAAATCCTCAGAATGATCAAATGATATATCACAGTAAAAAAGATTTTAGATAAAAAGTACATTCTATATTTTAAAATATTTTTCCAGATTAGATGTTGATACAGTTTTCAATAATAATTTCCTGACATTTTGTGATTTGTGTTTTTTCTCTTCCTTCCACCTCTCCTCAAGATGCAGGTGATTTGATATTTGCTATACATATGTTATTATACAATACATAGTTACATATTCATCATGTTACCAAAGACATCTATAGCTTACAAGTGAGAAAAATTCATGGAGGAAATAAAGTGAAAAATGGCATGTTTAAATCTGTATTCAGAGTCTATCAGTTTTTCTATGACAATGAGTAGCCTTTTTCATCATGAATCCCTAAGAGTTGTACTGGATCTTTGCACTGCTGCTAAATCATTCACAGATGATCAACAAGTTATTTGCTTTTACTGTGTACAATGATCTTTTGTTTCTGTTCACTTCACTTTACTTCACTAATATATGTCTTTCCAGGTTTTTTTATTTGTTTTTTTTGTGATCATGTTTTTGTCATTTCTTACAGTGCAACAGTATTCCATTAAAATCATGTACTACATCTTATTCCCCAGTTGATAAACATCCCTTAAGTTTCCAGTTTTTGTCACAGCAAAAAATTGCTGTCATAAATATTTTGGTACAAGTAGGTCTTTTCCCCTTCTTTTGTCTCTGTGATGTATTATGAGTCATTTCTTTGAGTCCAACTCTTTGTGACCACATTTGGAAGTTTCTTGGCAAGGCAATTCTTCCTGACTTTTTCTGCCTTTCAGCAAGTATTAGATCTAATTTTTAAAGTTCATTCTGGAACAGTTTTATTTATATTATATTTATTTATATATGTATATCCATGTGTACATGCATATTTATATTTGTATAGGTATTTTTTCCAAATCTATGATGTTATCATTGTAAGGAATTTCCAGGGTGGAGGCTTCTTATCTTAACCGAGTCTAATTTTAGCCTTAACTTAATGAGACTGAAGGTTACAGAATTTAAGTGACTTGCTCAAATCATATAGCTAAGATGTTATATGGCAGCTAAGTGGTACAGTGAATGGAGCGGTAGAACTGAGGTCAGGAAGACTCATCTTTCTGAGTTCAAGTCTAGCCTCAGACACTTATTAACTCTGTGAACATCAGCAAGTCATAAATCTGTTTGCCTCAGTTTCCTCTTCTCTAAAATAAGCTGGAGAAAGAAATGGTACTCCAAGATCTTTGTCCATAAACTCTCAAGTATGGTCACAAAGAGTCAGAGATAATGGCTAAAAATAACTCAACAATAACAAAAAAAAAGTGTTACAGGTAGGACTTGAATTCCAAGATTTTCCTCATGTTTAATTCATTAAGAAATTCATTATGCTATTATCTTTGCACACACACACATATATAAATTTATCCTATACACACATAGTTAGACAAAATGAGATAGAAAGATAACTTAAAATGTTGTCCATACAATCAAGTGTGAATGTATGTATGTGCTTATGTGTGTCTGTCTGTGATATTTGTGTCCTACTATATTTTTCCTCTGTGAATGAATGGTCAAGTCTGTTTTTCAGATTAATACAAATGTTATTAAGGATGCTTATACAAAGATGCTTAAACACATACCCACATGCTATATCAATTTTCCGTGTGTCCATTTAGTTTATACAATGTTATCTCTAAATCAACTCCTTTTTTAAATATGGAATTGATTTCCCATTTGAACTTTGAACAAGACAATTTCTATGATACTAGTGAATACCATCTGTACTTTCTCCTTTTGTTCCTTGCTTACTTTTATTAGTCAGTGATCATAAGATAAAATAATTTCCTTTTTTCTACCTGTATAGACTCTTGTGGGATATTTATTAGGTTATTCTTAATCAACAGAATAGAGTCAAGGTGTGATATTATATTTCTATAACTCTAAGTCAAGTTGTTTAGCTGTGAATATATGGTCAGATAAGGGAAAAATCATCTTTGATGCCCTGCCTGGCACTTCTTTTTTTCAAGGACAGCTCCAATATACACAAAGGTCATAAAGTTTTTGGAAATGTGATACAGATGAGAAAACAGGTATATGGGCTTTTTGGTGCTGATGCTTTTTCATCTTTTTATTGTAACAATAGCATATCTGAGAAGTAGTGGTCCATAGTAGATAAAATATTGGTCTAAAATATATCCTCAGTTATTTACTAGCTAGGTGATAAGATTCAGATCACTGAACTTCTAAAAGCCTGAATTTTCTCATCTAGAAACAGATGGATAAGAACACTTATAAAATATACCTGAAAAAGTTCTTGCTAGTAAATAAGCATTTATTAAGTATCTAATACTTGCCAGAACAATCTTTACAAATATTAAAGTATTAGAGAAAGAGATTTATCCATACTATACATTTTTTGTATATGGAATCTTTTCTTCTCAGATATGTTTGGAAAATATTAAGTATTTATTTTATTTATTATTAATTTTATTTTTATTATAACACAAAATACACTTCCATACTGGTTACTGTTTTTTTTATTTTAAATATTTATTTTTTAGAAAAGTTAACATGGTTACATGATTCATGCTCTCATTTTCCCCTTCACCCCCTGACCTCCCCCCCGCCCCCGCAATAGCCACTGCGCATTTCCACTGGTTTTAACATGTCATTGATCAAGACCCATTTCCAAATTGTTGATAGTCACATTGGTGTGTTAGTTTCGAGTCTACATCCCCAATCATGTCCGCCTCAACCCATGTGTTCAAGCAGTTGCCCCTCTCCTGCATACTGGTTACTGTTGTAAGAGCACATTCATACAAAATTAAAACCTCATAATAGAACACACACTGATATGAAAGAGACTATGCTTTGATCAACATCAATCTGATTCCAAAAGTTCTTTCTCTAGAGGTGGATAGCATTCCCTCTCATAAGTCTTTCACTATTGTCCCAGATCACTGCATTGCTGAGAAGTCAACTTTTCATAGTTGAGCATCATACAATATTGCATCAAACAATATTGTACTGTATACAATGTTCTCCTGATTCTGCTTATTTTGTTATGCATCATTTCATGCATATCCTTACAGCTATTTCTGAAATTGTCTTGCTTATCATTTCTTCTGGCAAGTATTTTTAAGATAAATTTTATTTACTTAAATTTTTTTTTATTTTTTTTTTGTTTGAATTCAAGGGTAGTTTCTCTGTCATTTAATGTGACATTACTACTCTGTCAAATAGTAAATGTACCAAGGTGACAGTTGAAATAAGACAATTCCAGCAGAATTGATGATGAACATGGTTCGGTCTTTGTGGGAAGGCCATATGATGTGTTCCTCTTCATGTCCATACATCCTCCTTTTATTTAAAATACTATTGAGAGATATCTATAAGAGGGTCTCACATAAATAATCTTCAAGACTATTCCCCTTTCCGTTCCAATGTTTTTTTATTTATTTGTTTGTTACACTATAATTCACAAGTACCTTTCTCTCCTCATCCACATGAGAAGGCATCATTTGACAAAAAGATAAATGTACATATAAAACTATCTTTTACTTGAGTCTATTTATCAATTCCTGTTCTTGACATAGATATACACGCTATTCTTCAAATATTTATGTTGCTATTTATAATGTTCTCTTGATTCTTTTCATTTCACTGTCCATAATTTCATGTAGATTTTCCATGTTTTATTTTGTTTTATAATTAACCTGCTTATCATTTCTTACACCACAGTGATATTCCATCATAATTATGTCACAATAATTCTTTTGCTTTTTTGTAAGGTGATATAGTTCATAAACTCTTATTATCTTTTCTTTCTATTAATTTATAAGAGTAACATTCCACAGAATACCCCTCTATAGTTGCTTCTTTCCCTCCCTCACCCCCCCCCACTCTCTGTCTCTGTCTATCTGTCAGTGTGTGTGTGTCTCTCTCTCATAATGGATTTAAAGCTGAACTGCCTAAGTAGATTAAATGACAGGGAGGAAGATTTGAACCTTGATCATATCTTGATCCCTTTCCACCATAGATGAGAATATGTTTTAAAATGTTGGATTGAAATTTTATGTAGTATCTTCGTTTCTATCCTTTCCTTTAATATGATATTAATTTTGACATTTTTAATCAATTTATGGTCTAAAAGAGCATCAAGAGATAATTTTGAAACAAATGCTGTCTTAGTAATTAATCCCAACTTATTAAGCATTACTTTGCTTCACTGAATTATAGCCAGACATTGGATTCAGCCTTCCTAACTGAAAAGCCCAGTTTGGTGCTTTGGTGCTTTTTTCCCCTTTATAATCCCCTGTTTATATCATTATGATGATGATGATGATGCCTCAAGTCTGAGGGGATCTTAGGAAAATATTTTATAATTTGGAATTTGTTTTTTTATGTAACTTTTAGAACCATCATATACTTGCCTTGGACTGAATCCAAGGCCTCAAGATAGCCACAGAAATAATTTTGTTAAGGACGCCTGTAAGGTAGCTACTAAAGAATTTTACAGATTAGAAAACTGAACTTCAGAGAGTTAAAGTGAGTTTATATATTGTCCAGATTACCAAAGCACTTGTCTATCCATTAAACTATGTTGCTTCCCTTGAAATAAAATTGAGGTAAGAAAAGATTGCAGTTTTAAATTGACTAACTGCCTTTTTAAATGCCTAAAATGGTATAAAAATAATAAATGATGTCAGATAAAATTATTATTTTTGTAGTGTTTTCCAAGTTTTCTTAATTATTTCTGTAAAATTGTAGCATAAGTTGAACTCTAAATTTCTTTTCTACATGGAACCAAATAAAGAAAAAGAGAACAATGAAGAGTTAAACTATCATAGTGAGACATTGCAGGCAGAATGTGTGTATATGTATGTGTAGAACTACAGTGATAATGAAGCTATGATAATTGAAAAATAAATAGAATGAGTTCACTCTGGGAGAAATATCTCTTCTCTGATTTCATGTGGTGGTCAACTATTGCCAAATATATCATTTCCAAAATGCAAAAATTATAGAGGTAAAAATTCTTAGTTTTACTATCATTTTCAACCTATGTTCAGGTATTAGGTAAAGCTAAACATCTATAGGGATTCTGACGTGCCTTTTTATAAACATAATTAGATCACAGTGATATAAGAATAATTAATTTACATTTTGAAATTCTATACTTCCTTCATTGTTATATAAATCAAACAAATTTGGCTAAGTAAAAATAATTTCAAACATTCCTTAAAGGAAACAATACTCAATAAGCAATAGATAAAATCAAGCAGATTACAAACTAAACTATAAAACAGAGGATTTGCAATTGGGATGATTGAGGAGGACTTACATGTCTCCAAAGAGTCAAGGACTGTTGAGAATATTCCTGTGCTTTCTTAAAGAAATCATAAATCTTTTAAGTAAATTTTGTCTTACCTTATGAGACATATTTTGTTCAGATGACTTAATATTAAGACAGACTTTTAGTTAGCCAAAATTTGTAAGAGGAATGGCCCTGAATCTTCAATACTAAAAGTAAATAAAAAATATACATATCAAATTAAATAATTATTCTGGCATTTCTGTTTCCATTTTCTCTTACAAGATGAATATTTAAGTATCTTTATTATTTGTACTGTATTTATATCATAACATTTATTTACATCTATCATCTCTCTTTTTAAATTAAAAAGAAAAAATGAACTCTTTGTTTATTCAGACAATAAATATGTAATAAGTGGCCACTATATGCCACGCACTGTGCAACGCACTGAAATTAGAAAGAAAAGGCAAAAGATTGTCCCTTCTCTCAAGGAGTTCACAATAATTGATTCTTTGAGATCTAAAAAAATTCCTGAAGCAAAAACCATAAATAGAGCTTCCAGTGCTAAGGTGACATATCATTTTCACACCCTTCAGATAGAGTTCCCTTTTACCTCTTTTTGGAAACACCAAAGCTCCCCAGAATCACTGATGATGACAGGATTCATTAGCAGCTGTTTGAACAGTGAGGAGAATGCACAACACCACTTACACATAGCATATGGTAATTAGTACACTGGGACATTGGATAAGGGACTTCAAAAACAGAAAGAGAAGTTGCCTTTGATTATTCAGCTCTCACTCTTAGTACTATCCATGGAGCCTTTCAGCTAGGTCTCTTACTCCCTGTGGAATGTGTGCAAATTGTTGGTGTTGCTAAACCCTGGGTAGAGATGGCTTAGTAATGGCTCATTTTAGAACAAATGGACCAGATGAAGAAACTCCATCTGTCTTGGAATGCCAAGGCATTTTCTGAATGAAAAAAAAAGGAGCATCTCATTTACCTGTTGAAATATGTCAACTGAATTGCTCTTGCCTTTTTCATTGAAATAACATCTTGTGTGTGTCTAATTTTTGTTTCTTTGCTTTTGAACATACCAATTAGAGAGCTGTATTTATAGTGACAACCAAGAGACAAAACATTAGTAGCTTTTCTTTTTCCTTTTTGGGGCATAACAGTATGAGCAATTTGGATCTAATTCAATAAAAACAGTTCTTTTTTATCTTTTTAACCATGAAAACCTGAATTAGGCTTTGCAAGCCCAACTAAAAATCAATTTTGCAGGGTATCTATGGTCTTTTTTTTTCTTGTTTCCATAGTTGTCAAGGGCAGGCTAAGAAAAAGAGGAAAAATATTCTGACTGGAAAGCAGAGTAGAGTCCCAAGATGAAAGAAAAAGTCAGAAATAATGAGAAAATTAATAGATAAAAAAACCAGCTTTTTTTTTCTAAAGGTGGCTTTTGCTCTCTCAACTCAGAGAGAAATAAATGATATGATACCATCTATATTGTCAAGGATATTACCTCCTGTATGACTATGGAGCTACACATCAACACACAGATGGAGGACACTTTACGCCAGATATTACAATTGGCTTTAAAGTGTGCAGTCACTATTGGCATTAGATTTAAAGTGTTGGCTTCAGTATAAGTTAAGAATGTTCCCTTTCTGCATTTCTGGGCCAAAATTTGATGCTCTAATTTGGAGGCTAAAATATGAAAATTTAATTCTGCTTTTTCATAGTCAAATTATGAATATGTAAAAGAGTAAATCTTTACCAAAATAATTTTGAAGCAGGGCACTCAGATGAATAACATATCAACTGAAATTTTCAGATGTGTTAAAATTGCTTTTTATTTTTCAATATCTGGTGATAAGAAGCTGGTAAACCTGAATTGTGACTAGAGAAAAGAATAAAATATTTGTAACCTGTATTTGTGAAATATTTGAAATTTATATTTTCCTCATAACACTCCTATGGGCCATATTATATATGTATTATTGCCATTTTATCAAAAAGGAATTTGAGGCTATTAGAGGTTCTTTGACTTTCATTAGGTCACAATTTATCAGTTTTCAGTTCTGATGACTATTCTCACTTCACCAATTTTTATGCAGAAGAGAAAAAAACAGGAAGAGAAGAATTGAGAAGAGAGTAGAATAGAATAAAAGACATATAGAATGATGTTTGGAGAACTCCCTCAATATATGAAGATACTAAGGCTCAGAAGGGGCAAAAGTGTATATACCTATTAAGTAGCAGAGCTAATCCTATAAAACTATTGTTTTTATTCTCATCATCCTTGTTCCCTTTCTACCCAGGGCAGGATATCTTATTTTTCTAAGTGTCAATATAATTTCCTCTGTATTTCTTTGACTTTTAAACTAATTTCCTAGTTACAATGGACTTCCAGGCCACTTAATCACTTAAAACAAATAATTCTTCAACTATCAAAATATCATATATAGCATATGTGTATATATGTGTATATGCTGCATTATAGAAAGACATTTATTTCTATAAAAATGACTGATTCTCTAATAATACTAATTCTTTTTAAGATTTCAAGTTTTGAGGATCTCAGTATTGTAGTATAGAGAGAGGGGGTCATATAGTTTTTTCAAGCTTTAGCTGAGTTCTAAAGCAGTTAGGGGTTTGGAATCTTGAGGAAAAGGACAGTTGGTTTGGGTCTCCCCTGGAGGGAGGTTGTCTAACCAACTGAGCTGCTTCTTTACCTATCTGTAGTATTGAAATTTAGCCTAGCTTTGAAATATTTATTTAAGAAATTGTTATTTTGGATAAACCCTTTATATCTTCCTTCCCTATATTATTTCCTACCTTCCTTCCCTTACCTTATATGTCTGTGGAGTTAATAAGGAGAGTAATTAGAGAGGAGTTCAAATCTGTGACGGGTTAACTATAATTGACAGCATTAGATATAAAGAAACTAGTCAGTCATCATTTATTCCCTTTAGATATCAAGAGCACTTTGTAAGCTTGAGTTAAAGGCAGGTCCTTACTCAGACTCCATCTCTGCCTCCCTTCCCCCACCTGAGGTTCCTGAGACAACTGTTAGGGCTTCCTTTGATCCACTTTCCTGACACATCAACCTTTAAAGATAATAAACCCTTTTGTGTTTTAACAGACTTATTAGTATAATTGGTCAGTTAGTTATTAAGAGAGGGAAGAAGAGGGAAAGAACTAACATACTCTGGCCTTGAAGGGAAGCCGGGGTATCCATCTTGAAGGAAGGTGTAACTTCAAAACAAGGCCCTTCCTGTGAAATTAACTAAGCCTGTTGTTAATTTCAGTTTAGTCTATTTCCCTCAGCCTGTGTTTAAGTCTGAGTCCTGGTCTATAAGCCCTGCTGTATTTGCCTGTTAGATTAATTCTCCCTCTCCCTGAAGATCTTATTCCTTCAGTGTTAAACTCCTGACTTCAGTCCTATTATATCCTGAATCTCCTTATTCCAGCCTACCTGTAGCCTAGATTTACTATCTTAATAAATCCCTGATAACCTCCTTTAAAATTCCCTTGTACCCCACACCTTTCCTCAAATTATCCCCATTACAGTATTGGTTTCAAGAAATGAACTCAATGCAACATAGATGCACATGTCTGTGTGTTTATATATGCATGTGAAGTATACATATATGTATATATTTATACAAGTTTGAGTATATATATACATATATATATATATATATTTTTTTTTTTAAACCCTTACCTTCCGTCTTGGAGTCAAGTGTATTGGCTCCAAGGCAGAAGAGTGGTAAGGGTAGGCAATGGGGGTCAAGTGACTTGCCCAGGGTCACACAGCTAGGAAGTATCTGAGGCCAGATTTGAACCTAGGACCTCCCATCTCTAAGCCTTGCTCTCAATCCACTGCGCTACCCAGCTGCCCCCTTGAGTATATATTTTACAAATGCTTTTTCATTTTTTTAAATTACCTTTATGATTGTTCAGTATTTATTTGCATAGATATTAGTATTATTTTTCCATTTGTATTTCTAATAGTTTACAGATGTGGAAACTGAGGCAAACAGGACTAGTGGCTTTCCTGGCATCAAACAGCTAATAAATGTCTGTGGCCATATTTGAAATTAGAAAGATGATATGAGTCCTTCTGACTCCAGGCCTGGGACTTTATCCACTGTGCCATCTAGATGCAACATTTTTCTCAGTTTTCTTTATTTTATTTGTCTATGTATAATTATATATACACATGTATATATATATATATATTAAACTTACTATGTATTAAGTAGTGTACTAGACACTAGAGACAAAAATAAAAATGAATAAAAGTCACTATTCACAAGGGGCTCATATCTTTGTACTGACAAAACTTCACAGAAAGTATCAATAAATACACACATGATTAATTTTAAATTATTTTATTTTTTCCAAAATAAATATTGATATGATTATTAATATTCATCTCTGACATTTTGCAATCCTTGTTCACTTCTCCCTTCAATACCTCTCCACTCCCCCAAAGGCAAACACTACTATATAGGCTTTACATATATTATCATATGATATATATTACCATATTCATCGTATTGTGAAATAAGATACATATTGCTTACTCTAGAGAAAAATTCATGGAGGAAATGAAATAAAGAATGGCATGTTTTGATCTGCATTTGGACTCTCCTCCTTCTATGGTAGTAGGTATCTGTTTTTGTCATGAGTGCCTTGGAATTATTAGATCATCATACACTGTTGCTGTTAGTGTGTGCAACACTTTCCTGGTTCTTACTTCACTTTGCAACACTTTATATGAGTCCTTCTAGGTTTTTGTGATTGCGTTATTCATCATTTCATGATTTACTGATAATAGAGAGCCAGATTTACTGGGAATAATTATTCATAAAAATAGTGCCTAGGGATGTGCTTTCCATCTCACAGTGATCCTGGGTACTCTGCTTTTGTCTGGCATAGAGAAGTCAAGGTCGGTCTCACATATACACTTCTGACTTCTGGGAAATCTGACCTTTTGTGAATCTAACTGGGTCTAGACAGCTGAAAAAATCTTTATGCATAGTCAGTATTATGTATCTGAATTTTTATAGATCCAAATAGTCAAATTCAACTGTTACCTTTTACAATTGCATTCATCTTTGACAAAGAAGATAAAGATAATGAAAATAGAGAGCATTTCCCAATTGACAAATGGTCCAAAAATATGAACAGGCAATTCTCAAGAGGGTTTGAACAAGATATTGTTTGATCAATAAAGGCACAGACATATATAATATATGTTGGCCACATTGTTCTGGTTACCAAAAGGATGTTGAATCTGGTATTAGGAAGGCATGAATTGAAATCCTGCCTTAGATACTTATTAGTTGTATTGTCCTGAGTGCCAAGTATCAGGAGCTATGAATCCTTAAAGTACATTAGTAGAACATATTACAATGTTGGGGATACACACTATAAAACTTTAGTACAATGTAAGCTCTAGGAATATAGGGATGGTTTCTTTTTTGTTGAGGTATTTTGGTGATACCATGTAGACTGGCCATCTGTTGTTTCTCACTGTCAGTAAATAATTGATCCAATTCCTCTTCTAATCTATCAATTCAATCCAAGAAATATTCATAGGCCAGTCACTATGCTAAGCGTTGAGGATACAATCAATAAAAATATTTTTCCTTTCCTTGGGGAACTTACAAATTAAAGAGGGAGACGGCATGTAAAAGAAGGGACGAAGGGTGGCGTGGGATGGGGCAATAGGGGGTGCTAGCATGAAAGGATCTTTATCCAAAGATTTGAAACTAGACAAAACATTAGATGCAAAAATGGAATGAGATAATTATTTCAGTTACTTACTTCCAAAAAAGAAGGCATTGGGAGAGGTGAGTTATACATACTTTGGATAATATCTTTAACACTACTCCGTATAAGTAATTTTTTTTCTAATCACAGACTGCAGCATACTTACATCATCATGGACAAAATCTCATTACCCTTTAGGTTATTAATTATTTTCACTCTTCTGATACTGTTTTCTATAATTCGTAATCACATAGTATTTTCTGGAACACACTGGTTTTAAAAAACATGGAATTCAAAATTCTAAGTAGTTGGGCATCATTGAAAAGCAGCATGATTCAGTGAGAAGCATGCTGAGCATAGAAACATAGAACTTGAGTCCAAATCTAAGTGCTGCCATATCTGCCTTCTGTGTGATAATGGACAAGTCATTTAACTCAGGCTGAAGATTACTTCTTTATAAAAGGAGAAACTACGTATGCTAAGTGACCTCTAAAGTCTCTTTTAGCTTTGAATATTATTAAAACACCATTCATTTTTTAATGCAATCAGGTTTTTAGGTGTGAATGGCTTCTATTCAATTCTTGTGTCAGATTTTTAACTATCTACATTGCTTATCTAAATTAACATATTAAATCATGCATTCAGAAATTAAATATCACTAAAATTATGGAAACTTTATTTACACATTTTTAACTACAAAGGATTAGACTGCCTTCTTTTTTAGCATTCAGGCTAGTTGCTTTTTATTAAAAATATGATAAAATATATAATAACATTTTGATATATTTCATATTTGAGAAAGAACATTTAGAAACCTTCATTATCAATAAGGAATCTTCTTTTTTATTGATGTTCAAATAGGACAACTTCTATGACACTGCTTAACACATTCAAGAACTACATATTTCTTCTATGAACCTTGTTTGATAATACTCAATTGAGTGTAGTTTAAAAAAATTGTCACTATAATTCTATCTCTCCAAAAATATTGCCTATTATGATCTATATGTTGAGTTATTTTGTTCAAGGAGTTACTACAAAGCTGTATGTTGCACTATAAAATAAAGTTATTTTTTTAAACCAATAAACAAACATAATGGTTCTTATATCTCTGTATCTCATACTTACTTTTATACATGTAAATATTCTGGTTACTATATAAAAATGTGTGTAAACCTCCCTGTTTCATTTTCAAGTTTTCATCAAAAAAGCCTTCAGTGAATGCACATAAAATTTCAAATATTTTGTAGAGATGAGAAAGCCAGCTTGTTTTTTTTTTTTGTTTGTTTGTTTTTTCCTTGTCACTAACCTTTTTTTGGTAAAAGCATTCTTTTGAAAAAAAAAACATACATTATTTTCCATTCTTATGGAATATCCTCTTTGATGTATTTTGGGAATTGATTCCTAAATGACTCCTTCAAGCTCATCTTTTAAACACTCTCAAGATAATATGATTCAGCTAGAAAACCCAAAAGTCTGTTATGGGCTTCTTTTCTACTCAGTTTGCTCCCTTTTGTCTTTTTTAAAGCAAAAATACACATCATTTTCCATCATATTTTACAGATGAGTTTGTACACCAAATCAGTGTTACCCTTTCCTACACTGTCTCCACATTATAAAAGGAAATACAGTACTTGCTGGATGTCTTAGTATGGCCAAAACTTTTCTTTGACGGTGTATATAAACAAAAATGATCTGAAAACTTAAAAACTAAAGAATTCCTAGAATTTTTTCCTTCTTTTTGATTGGTCACAGGAAGGAATTGAGACTTAAATAATTGACCTTATTTCCTCCCCTACAGTGACAAATATGGGGGAGAATTTTGACACTTTGGGGGATTGTGACTGAGCTACTTCAATTCTACACCAAGGATCAATTAAAATGACATTAAAAAAAGAATGACAGAGCTTGATGACTACAATTCAAATGGAATTGAGATAATTGCATAAATTACTTCCTCCTTAATGTTGTTATATTCAAATGGCTCATCTTTTCTACAATTTCTTGATTTTACAAAGGGTACAGATATAGTTACTGAAGCAGGCCTTACAATGGGAAGTAGTCAAGTTAGATTTTTAAATTTAAGAAGCATAAAATATATTGTGTTAATCAATTAATGTTGCTGATGAAATTAACTAATGATGTTCATTTATACAAGAGTCTGGGCTGCGAAGCACCTCCCCACCTCACACATTTTTACGAATAGTCAAATATCATACTTGTATAGGTTTGAGTTTTTGTGTCAAAAACCCAAGAATTCTAGGAAACGCAATTCTATATGAAGATATTCTCTTTGCAGCAAGCAAATGTGACACTAATAAAAAGCATCCTCAGAATTGGAGAGTGTTCAGGTCAAAATTTCTTTAATAGCTTAATCACATTTCTGAATAATTTAATCCTACATGCAAATAATTCTCCCCTTTAGTCTGATCTGAGGAGATTGAAGGCTCCTAACTTTTACTAACTCTGATTTCCTTTTGTACATCTACTGTAACAAGGTGTCCTGGAACTGTAACAAAAAAAGGAATAATTCAAAAATCACTTATTTAGAGCAATATGCTAATATTGGGTGTTTGTATATACTCATATGATGAGACTAGAAGGTATAGGGTGTTTAAAGAGGATTAGAACCTATGTTGGGGAGGGCTTGCTGAACCCTTCTGAGGGCTGCTTATCTATCTATGATGTCTACGTTTTACCAAACTCTCATTTGTGGTTCCAAGAAGCTATCACAGGCACAGTAGCCACATCCCACTAAAACCATCCTGGCAGATGGGATATACTTGGTTGAGTGAAAACAATAAGTTTCAAACCCAGTAATGAGTTGGGGATGGTTGATGGGTTATCTTGCCCAAGCATATTCCCACAGAAGAATAGGCAGATAAGAAAAAAATTGTTTCAAGGCCATGAAGGCAGCTGAAACAAGTGATATGAAGTCCTTTGAGGTTGTTCAGAAATAAGAAGCCATCCCCTGCATGCTGGGCCATTGCCAGTCCTTTTCTTTTTGTCTTGACACTAGATTTAGATGACTCTGGAAGAAAGAGTGAAGTTGACAGTTTGGAGCTACTCTGCCTTACTTAAATCCAATTTAGGTTTGTCAAGATTTTAGCCTGTGATGTCACTGATACCTCTCAAAACTAAGGAGGACAATGATAATGAGACTAGATATTTCAATTCTAAGCCCAGTGTTTTCTCAGGGCTGGGTAATTACTTCCTTGCAATAGTGTTGAAATTAGGTAATAGAGAGAGGGAGCTAGATGTCATAGCAGATAGAGTTATAAAACAGCAACATTTTTTTGGAGAGTGACCCTTTCTTTGTATCCCAAGGGCTTAACACAATATTCAGCACATAATAGGTGCTTAGTAAATGCTAGATGACTTACCAAAAGTCAGAAAGACCCCAATTCATATCCAGTCTCAGACACTTACTAGTTCTGTGATCTTAGACAAGTCACTTAACTTCTTTGTGCTTCAGGTTACTCTGTAAAATGGAAGTGACTATAGTACCTATGTCCCAATCTTATTGTGAGCATGAAATAGGATAGTATTTATGAAATATTTTGCAAAACTTAAAAGTGGTATGTAAATGTTAGCTGTCATTATTATTAGGTAAAAGGACTTAATTTTCCTGAGTCACCACAGAGTTCATAAATAATTAAAATAATTTCTAGGAACTGATCTTTAGAAATAATCTTGATAATACTCTAGATGTCTTCAAATCCTTGTCTTGAATTAAATGCTATGCTGTAAATCAATGAAATATTATTTTCACCAATATAACTCTAAATCATACGTATAAATTTAATGAAGCACTATGATATATGGTTTCAAACCACACATATTCCATTTCCTTTTCCAAAAAAACCCTTTAGCCTGTGTCATGGAAAAACAAATGTTTTAAGAAATATTACAAATCCTTGGGACTTGTTTCCTGAAAAATCTAGATCCTTGCCCAGGGAACACAGTGACCCCTGTAAATGCATGGATCAATCTGTGTTTTACAGAATAGTAAGCCTGATCAATCCCCACCCTTTCTGTATTGATGGTCTTTTTGGCTGGCTCCCTGTGAGCCTTCTTAGACTAGTATTCTAGGACATTCTGGCTGCCTTACTTGTAATAATTTTCCCATTTCTCTTTATTGCTTTGCTTGATCAGTGAAACTCAGGACTAAAGTGATGAACATGTTCCAGAAACACATCAAACTCTTTGGCACATCCTTTGTCAGTGATTGAATTCATCTTGGTCAACAGGAGGAATATTTGATGTAGCTGCTGACTATGAGCTCCATTATCATTTAAAGACCACAAATAACTGAGGGTGATCCATTCCCCAGCCTCCAGAACCTCTGGCTGCCTCTCCCAGTTTCCCTAGCCTTTTCTATGGACTTTCAGTTGTTTTATCAAACAACTTATATGACAGCTTCTCCAGTCTGGCCCTCCTAGGAAACTATGGAACCCTCTCCTCTTTCTTCTTCTTGGGTACCACTGCACCTTGTTACCATGAAGAACTCTCATTTGCCATATCTTCTTACCTCAAGTAAAGAACCTCTATTGTTGCTACATTTGTGATTTTTTAAAATCTTAATTCAAGTTGTTACTGTTTAAGAAATTGAAGCAAAGTAAAGGTAAGGGTTTTATCCTGGGGCACAGTTTTGAACTAAGATCTTCCTGATTCCATGCTCAGTACTCTATCTACTATGACACTTGATTGTCTTGGAGACAAAGGATATTTATTTTTGCCTTTAGATCCCCAGGATCTATTATAAAGTCTGCTAGAAATAGGTATTTAAAAAATGTTTGTTGTTTGATGACTTGAAGGCAGGGATGTATAGAATAATATTCTAAGGATCAGAAAAATCTCAATTTTAAGAGAAGTTTTGTAGTTAATTAGTTGTTTAATCTTAAACAAGCCATTTAACTTCTTTATGCCTTAGATGGTAGGCTGGAATTGCAATGCTATTTTTTTTTAATATTACCCTGACCTTACATCACATTCAGGGGTCAATGATGGAGTCTTCTTAGTTTACTCTTCCTTCCCATTTAGCACTATGTAAAACTCCATAACTCTAGGGACATTATCTCCCTCTGAGTCTCACTCCATCCTAAGAACCCCACAACACTATGCCAAGTTTGTAGCTAGTTCTTGACCTAATAGACAGTTTAAATGAAAAAAATACCACTCAGAAATGCCAGTTAGTTTAGCCTAATGGTATGAACATAACCCATTGCATTCAGTAGTGCTTTTTTATTTGGAAATTTAAATGAAAATGGATAGAAAAAGAACTTATAGTCTTGAAAACATTTTCATCAATATTTTATACTAAATTCATATGTAGATAAATTCAATATAATTATAGCTACCTTATCACTTCCTACTTGGTCAGTATGGTTTTTTAATTTCCTTACCTAGTTTTCACTTTATCTGTAGTTGCCTCTTTATACTGTTGCCTTTTCTCACAAAATTATTAAATTTGTGTGTGTGTGTGTGTGTGTTTGTGTTTGCAGTACAGATCATAAACATTTATATCATTTTCAAAAGAGACTCTGGGGGAAACTATATGGTTCAGTGGATAGAGTCATGCCTGGAGACATAAAGTCCTAGGTTCAAATCTTGCCTCAAACACTTTATAACTGTGTTACTCTGAGCAAGTTACTAAACCCCAATTACCTCTGCTTTGGAACCAATAATTAGTTTTGATTCTAAGAGAGAAGGTAAGATTTTTTTAAAAAAGAAAGAGTCTGAGCAAAATAATTTTAAAATACAAATATTTATATAGGCAAATTAATGAGTAGACAAAGTTATAGCCAACAGTAATAAGGATTAGGGTTGGTTGGGATATGAAAGCAACCTTTTTCTGGTATTTTAGTTGGGGGAGTTTACATGGCCACATCTTCACTTTAGGAAAATCATTTTGGCAGTTAAATGGACAATGGATTGCTATGAGGAGAGACTTGAGGCAGATGGACCTACCTGCAAACTATTGAAAAAAATCTAAGCATGAGGTGATGATCAGGGCCTTAGCCAGGATGGTGTCAGTATAAGGTGTGAGATGGCACATGCAAGAGATGTGACAGGTGAAATAATAAGCTTTGCCAATAATTTGGATATGAGGGAGATGACAGATTTAAGAGACTGAGAATGACACCTAAATTGTGAGCCTAAGGGACTAAGAAAATAGTGTTATCCTTTATAGTAATATTAAAGGAAAGAAGAGGGTTAGAGATATCGAACGCAGCTTTGTAAATTGTTGAAATTGAGATGACAATTGGACATCCAGTTCTAGATGTCAGTATTCAGTTGAAAATTCAAAATTGAGAGGGAGAAATTAGGCTACATAGGCAGATCTTAGAATCATTGGCATGAAGATGGTAATATTCCATGGGAATTGAAGAAACCACTAAATGAAATAGTAATCAGAGAAGAGAAGATTCTACAGGATAGAACTCTTTAGGAAATCTACTCTTAGAGAGAGTAAACTGAATGAGGATCCAAGAAAAGAGAATGAGAAGAAGCAGTTCCAAATATAGAAGGAGATAAAGGAAAATTTGTTGTTGAAAAATCTTTAAGAAAAGAGAATCAAAGAGAAGATAATCAACAATGCCAAAGGCTGCATAAAGGTCAAGAAGAATGAAGATTGTGAAACAACCATTGAATTTCACAATTAAGAGATCACTAGTAACTTTAGAATAAGAAGTCTGAATGTAATAAAGAGGTTGAAAGCCAAATTGTAAGAAGTTAAGAAGAAAGGAAGAGGACACAAATTGAATGCGCCCATTGCGTTCTTTAAATTTCTTTTTTATTGTTTTATATGTTGATATAATTGTAATAATCATTTTATGAAATATTGTGATCTATGTTCTTTCCCTCCCCAAGATGATAGGTAACACATATAGGTTGTACATATGTGATCATACAATACAAATTTCCATGGTCATCATGTTGTGAAAGAAGACACATATGGCTTGCGCTAGAGAAATTGTCCTGGGGGAAATAAAGTGAAGATGGTATGATTCAGTCTGCATTCAGACTCTACCAGTTTCATTTATTCTGGTATTTAGCCTTTTTTTGTCATGACTCTTTTGGGGTTGTCTTGGATCTTTGCAGTGCTGATAATAGTTAATTTGTTGGAAAATGATGATTTTATATCATCACTATTACTGTGCACAATATTTTCTTGGTTCCATTCACTTCACTTTACAACATGTTATTTCTTTGGGATTTTGTGTGTATGTGTGTCATGGTCATTTGTTATTTCTTATGCAAATGATGGTATATGATTGAAATGGAATAATATTGTATTCTATTGTATTTTTTCTGTCCCCCTTTTTTCCTCCCTCCCCTTCTCACCTACTTATTCTGTAGAATAGATTTCTATACCCGAGTGTAGATGTTATTCTTTGTGCCAATTCCAACTAGAGTAAGATTCAAGCATTTTCCTCCACTTCCTCATATTTCCTTCCATTGTATTGTTTCATGTCTCTTTGTGTGAGATAGATTTACCTCCCAACTTTCTCTCCTTTCCTTTTTCCCCCAGTATATTATTCTTTCTTATCCCTTGATTTTTAAAAGTATCTCATTATATTCAATGTACTCCCTCCTCCCTGTCTATATATGTTCCTATCTATTGCCCTAATAATGATAAAGGTCTAAAATATCTTCAGTAATTTGTCTATCCTAAATACAATGGAGATCTTAGGTACTTCTAATATCATAGGTATCTTAAGTATCTTAATCCTCACCATTTTATTAGCAATTTAATCAATATAATCTCATTGTTTCCCTTGATTAGCTTTTAATTGAAGTATGTTAAATATTTTAAATATATTATATCTTATACTATAAGTATCTTAAGTATTCTAGTCATCACTTTGCCATGAAATGAATATAATCTTTTAACCCCAATGTTTCCTTGATTAGTTTAAATAAATTAAGTCATAAAGGTATCTCTTGTACTATCCAAGTTACCATTTTCTCAGACAGGCATACAATTAGTTTAAACCCACTGATTCCACTGAGGTATTTTTTTCTCTTTATCTTTTTATGTTTCTTTTGAAAGTTGAGTTTGATTGCTGAATTTTCTTTTTAGCTCTTGCTATTTTGTCAAGAATTTATGGAATTCCTCCATTTAATTACATATCCATTTCTTCCCCTGGAATTTTAAGTGCAGATTTTTAGTGATAGGTGGAGATCCCTGGCCTTGCAGAATATCATATTCCTTGCTTTCTAATACTTTAATATATAATCTCCTAAATCCTGTGTAATCTTGATTTTTGGTTCCAAAATATTTGAGTTATTTTTTACTAGCTGTTGGCAGCATTTTCTCTTTGACTTGGGAATTCTGAAATTTGAGATTTATTTGAGGGGATGGATTCTTTCAAATAATTTTTTCTCCTCTTGTTCAAGAATATCAAGGCAAATTTTTCTGATAATTGCTTGCAATATGATAACCAGTTTTTTTTTTAATCACAACTTTCAGACAATCCAATGATTCTTAGATTCTCTCTCCTGGATCTATTTTGTCAGTCAATTGTTTTGTTTTGTTTTGTTTTTTAGAAAGAGATTTCAAATTTCTTTTAGTTTTTCATTCTTTTTAATTTCTTTTATTGTTTCCTGCTGTCTCATGAAGTGATTAGCATAAATTTGCCCAATTATATTTTAAGGTAGTCATTTTCTTCTTTGAGGTTTTGTATTTCCTTTCTTAGGGAGTTATTTTCCTGTTTGAGGTATTGCATTTACTTTTCTTAGGAAACTATTTTCTTCAGTAAGTTTTTGTTTTAAACATGTTGATATATTTCTATCATTTTATTTTCTAATTTTCTTTCTAACATTCTAATTATTGATTTTCTATCCTCTGTTGGAGCTCTTCCAAGGATACATTTTGGGCATGACATCTTTTAACAATTTCCTTTGAGGCCTCATACATTTTTTATTTTTGCATTGTTCTCCTCTGAGTTTGTATTTTGGTCATCCTTCTTCTAGAAATATTTTTCCAGGATCAGATTATTTTATGTCTTTTAGTGATTTTGTTTTTCTTTTGTCATGTTTTGTTTTTTCCTTTCATTTTTAATACATGCTGAAGCTTATCCCCATTACTGAGGTGGAGTGAGAATGGTACAACATTTGTACTTTTCCTAGCATTGGTTCAGCTGTCTCAGCCACAGTCTGAGCATCTGGCCAGGAACCTTAGTTGGCCTGCTGTGTGGAATTTTCCAGCTGTTCAGCTCAACTTGTTGGGGTTGATTATTGCCTAATTCCACTGATGTAGGACCTTGTTGGCCTCGTTCTTCCCAATACTACCTATGTTGTGTCATGTCCAATCTCAATTCTGGCTGAATTATGCAGAAACACCTCTCATTAGTGTTTCTTCTGTATTGCATTAATGTAGAAAATTTTCTCAAAGACTTTAGCCAGATAGACAGCAGCAATATAGCCAATAGCTAGTGGAGATAGAAAAATCAAGTTAAGGTTTTTTATTTTTGTTTTGTGGAATGGGAGTACATAGGAATGTTTGTAGGTAGTAGGGATGGAGTCATTAGATGGGGAGAGATTGAAGATATGTGAGAGCCTGAATCACAGAGGAGATAATATTTTGGAGAAAATAGAAAAGATTGGGATCACATTTATGTCATGAGAGGTAAGCCTTGGAAGGAGCATGATCACCTCCTGTTCATGTGAGACAAGGATGAAGATGGAAAGAGTGGAAGAATATATATGAATAATATGAAATAAGGAAGAGAGGAGAAACAGCTCATGAAGAAATACCTTATTTTAAGTCTGAAGCAGAGTTCTCAGCTGAGAAGGCAGAGACAGAAGAAGCCATGGTGTTGTTGAGGAAACATGAAAAACAATTTGTAATAGTTGTTATGAACAGAGGGATAGTGATTTGATAAGGGAAGTGACAGACTGACTACCATCACTAGTGGCCCAATTCATGTTGTGTAATATAAAATTTTGGTGGGACCACTTAGAATAATTAAATGACTTTACTCCACCTTTGTTCAGTAGCACATGTTTAGAAATGAATATTGAAGTTGGTGGGAGTCATCCAAAGCTGAAATTTGTTAGGGAGTAATCAGCAATGTAATAAAAATAGCAATGACTCAAAAGAAAAGGACAGCATATTGCTTAACTGATTCACTTAAGGGTCATGATGGAGAGGGAAGAGAGAGGTTCTTCTTTAGGGAATTGAGCTCATAGAAAAATTGGGGGATTAAGAGATTAAAGATCACAGTGTGGGAAAAGTATAGGTATTGTAAAGGTAGACAACGGTGAAGAAGAAAGCTAATCGATTTCGTTCAGATGAAGGGATTTCAGAAATTTTTAACCTGGAGATGGCACATTTGTGTGTGATAGTTGTTGTGGCAAGATCAAACCATATTTTGTGTATGGCTGATATGAGGTGGAGAAGTGGGTCATGGAAAATTAGTAAATAGATTTAGGAAATGCATGGTTAGTTGCTTGAAAGAAGAGTGAGTATGTATATGTGTGTCAAAGACTCAGTGTCATGGCAGGACTGAGATAGGAGAGGAGAGAACAGTGATCCAGGTATCTAAATCATTAAGGGAGAAAGAACAATAATATGGAGGTCTGTAGATGATAAAAAACCAGGATTTTGATTGGGCATAGATAGGAATTGCATCAAGCATAAAGGAGGGAGGATCACTACATTATAGAGGTAGAGAAAGAACCAGAAAGTGGCAACTGGGAGCAAAGATCATTCCCATTTCCTTTCTTCAACTAATAAACAAAAGGAAATAGGTGGAGTTAAAGCTAGTACTGGAAAGGGCAGTCATGAAGGCTGTATCACCAGGTTGGAGTCGGGTTTCAGATAATAAAATTGTACTCCAATACATGAAAAATAGAGTTAATTATATAGATAGGATTGTAAGAAAAGTTGTACTATTACATAGGATATAAGGGAATGTGAATGTATTTTCAAAACTTTGACCCTACATCTTCTCATAAGATCCCAAATTTATCTTGTTTCAATGTTTTCTAAAATATGATAAAATCAATTTCTTTGTGTCAGGTTTTCCCAGTTAATGGCAGAGTTGTTTTATTTATTCTTGGAGGAAATTAGCCTTTCAATTTATTGAGCTATTAAGCAAAAATTTCCCAATGACTAAACTATATTCTGGTTATAAATTAGATTCCCTTCAAAGATCCATTAATAACATCAGGTTATTGCAGGACAATTTAGATTAGCTTCCCAACTGCCTGAATTATACTCCAAATGTGAGTTTTATTACTTTCTTGCCTAACAATCTCACCAAGTTCATAACAAGAAAAATGAATTCTGGGTAGTGGATATGGAACATCATATTATCAAAGAAGTGTTTATTAACAGTATATGGATTTGAGCAAGTAGAGAACAACTTAAGAAGGTCAGTCTTAATCAAAAGCATTAATGGAAATAGAATATTTGCCTGCTGCTAATATTCTGGATTGTCTTACTGACTGTTGTATATTCAATCAATCAGCAGCTATTTTATTAAAAGTTTACTGAGGTAGGTGCTGTTCACAAAATTAAAAAATGAAAAAGTATTTTCTCTAAATGGATTCCACATTCTACTAGGGGTATAATAGTTTTGCAAATAAATACTGGAAATAACAAAAATAAAAACATAGAGATGGGATAGGGAGGGGAGGAGTGGAGAATTATACCAAAAATAAGAGATCAACAAGGGGATCATATAGGGGTTCTTGAAGGAAGTAAAACTTGAGCTGGCTCCTTAAAGAACCAAATGTCTCCAAGAGGTAGTGATGGAGGAATACTACTTGAAATATTGGTTTTTTAATCATCTAACGTTTAATGGCTGCAAAATGGCCATGTATTACAAATCAAGTACATAGACTCATACAATTTAATAGTTAGAAAGCATCTCAAAAATCATCTTGTCCAAACTTCTCATTTTATAAATGAGGATCCTTTGGCCCAGAGAGTGTACACATCCTATCAAGAGACTACAAGGATCATAATATAAAACATAGAGCAGAAAGGCAATTTAAAGGTCACCAAGTCCAATCCCTTCTTTTTAATAAATTAAGAAACTAAGGCAAAACAGTTAATTGACTTGTCGAGGTCAAACACCTATTAAATATATGAAACAAACTTGAAGATGAGTTCTCAAATCAGTTTAATATCTCATTTCATGTGCTACCTAATTACCTCAGTAGTGGATCAATTAATACAATGAATATTCAAATCCAGGACTCCATAAATGTCATTCCTTTTAAAATCTGATAGTCTGTCAATCACACATAATACATCACAAAGAAAACTGGGCTTTCCACACTTTTAATGGCATTTTCATCTCCTAATTACTCAATTAAGCCTTTCTGTCTAGGGTGAAATTTTTATATCTTGTTTGAAAAAGCATCTAGCTCTTTTCCAGTCAGTGATCATTTAACTGAATACTTAAATACTTTGAAGTGTTAGAATTTCAAGAAAATATTGATCAGAAGAGAGTTCATTGCTTTATCAGCATTGTTTAGTCTGTACTTAGAAAATCAAGATCTAAGTTCTATGGATTTTACTACTACTTAGTAAAACATTGCTTCTCAAACCCACTGTGAAGATATGGTCTTAAAACAGTCTTCCAGGACCAATTCCTGCTTTAGCTGAATAGACAACATAATGTGATAGCCAAGACCAGATTGAAATCTTGCTTCAAATAATTATAAAAATCACATATATGTGATATTTTTATGATGGCTGGAATACAAAGGTCTATGGCCAGAAATGCCATTTTTATTTCTACTTTCAATAGTGTAGCTTCATAAATTCAATTCTATTTGATTAAATTTCATAAACATTTAACCTCTTATTAAGAGTTAACATTAGTGTGTCTTCTATAATATCTCTCATTTGTTATATTCTTTCTCCTACCACTAAATCTCAGAGCCATTCTTTGGATAGTTATGGCTAGATTTCTTTCTTTTCTTCCTAGGTTCCATAAGATCAAAGATAAAACCAGTGTAGGAGTGATTATACATGTATCTCCTCCACATTGTGACCTTCCCCATCATGATTTCAACATATTGGGATTTGGTATAAGTAATTAAGTGGGAATTTGGGGGAGTTTTGAAGAAACCACAGATGACACATGAAGGGTACCAAGTGACACAGAAAAAGTTTAGAAAATCAGAAATGGATAAAACATATGTACACATTGTCTAATATCAACATATTTTGTATTTTAATACCTCATAAAAGGAAAAGAAAAAATCCACACTTCTATAGTATGAAAGTATCGAGATCTATTTATCATTTTCAGATAATATTATAAGGATGGCTTAGTTGATAAGAAGTAAGGACAAGAGGATCTTTTAGCTCATGCTTCCAGCTCTGTCTCCAGGAGCATGGAGTTTATTATATATATTTCAAGACTCATTTCACACAAAAGGACCCCCCAAAAAACTTTGCAGATGCACAGAAGTTACAAATTATGTCATATCAAAACACAAAAAATCTCATTTGACTTCAGAATAGAACAAGGCCAAGGCTGAATTTTGGCTGGTCCGTTATCGAAAGCTAAGCCTGGGAATTCTTTCTCAGGGATGAATAGTCCCCACTGGAGGAGGTTTTGTCTAAATTTTGTCTATTATTGACCTTGATGTGTCTAGAAACAGATTCAGAGTCCAGGTAGCCTTTTGCTTAATTTCTGTCTTCAGTCTTGGAGAGAAATTGTTAACCTCTTAATTGTTGGTTTGCTAGGAACTTAAAGCTTTTTGAAAAGGAAAGGGGTAGATCTGAAAAGGAGTCAAAAGAGGAGTCTCAGATTTTTATCTATTTGAGACTGTTTCTCTTATTGGCTTCCCACATATTTCCCCCTTTTCTTTAAATTAAAATGATTTATTACAGGAAAACTTTTAATAATGAAAGGAGTCATCAATTAGTTATAATCATCAACTATAGCTGAATCTGATAGGATTTACAAATTAAACTGTTTATTTATGGCTCTCTACATGAAAGGAGAGTCAAAAAACTTTACATGCATTTTCCTGATTGTGTGCATACCATGCCCCTAATTTCCATGATATAGAGGTGAAAGCTGTACTTTAAAGGGAAAAGTAAAGCCAAAATCTCTTTAAGAAATAAGGAATCAGTGTTCTATACCAATGATAATTACAACCTTTATACAACTCTAAGGTTCAAGTTCCATGAATATACCCTAATAAAATTCTTTGGGCCCAATCATGAGCTCTGACTTGAGTGAAATCATGTACTGAGATCAATATTTCACTTAACGGGCATCTATCACAGTGTTCCCTCCCTCTCCAACTTTTCACACTAAATGCTATTTCATTTTACCAGGATTATGTACACTGCCATTAATTTTGATGTCTTTATGTTTTAATAATTTTTAGCACCATCCCCTCGGCCAAGAAGAATCGGTCAAAATATTTTGGCAATAAGAGAAATTTGAGAGAAGGGGGACAGCTTCTGGCATCCCTCACATTTACTACTATCTCATAAATTATACATCACCCAAAGTTTGGTATACTCTTAAAGTTTAAAAAGACAACTATTTATGTTCATGCAATTATTTAACTGGGACTTATTGGAAGCCACATGGCATGGTAAATAGCACTCTGTGTTTAGAAACTGAAGAGCTGATTTAAAATTTTTCCATAATTCTATGACTTATGTTCTGAAAGAATCAGTGTCCACATATGTATTCATGAATATAATATTAATAATAATATATATATTCACAAGGTTATTGTAAGGATCAAATGGAGTATATTTAAAGCACTCTAATTATCAACTCTTACCAATGAGGAACAGAAAGGAATAAATATTTATTAAGTTCTTAATCTGTGTCAAACCTTGTGCTAATTGCTTCACAAGCACATTGGATAAATCCCTGGATGTAGACTCAGACCTAAATTGAAATCCAGCCTCAGAAACTCACTTTTTTTGTATCCTGAAGTAAGTGACTCTCTTGCAAGACTCTGCTGCCTCTGTTTTACCATTTGTAAAGTAAGTATAATAGTAGTACTTGTCTCTAGGCTTGTCGTGATAACAAAATGATATATTTGTAAATTATTTAGCACATAGAGGATACTTTATAAATGCTAGTTAATAGTCATTGCTGTTATGGTTGTTATTTATACATAATATATTATCATTAAAAAAGTATATATTGCATATATATCCTCACACTGAAAAACTTTAAGGTAATATAAGTATTATCATTCCTATTTTAAAAATAAGGAATGGGGTTAGCTAGGTGGCTTCATGTACAGAGAGATAGGCTTGGAGACAAGAGGTCCTGAGTTCAAATCTGTCCTCAGACATATTCTAGCTGTTAGACCTTGGGCAAGTTATTACTTAACCCTCATTTCCAAGCCTACCACTATTCTTTCTTAGAGCTAATACATGGCATTGATTTTGAATTGGAAGGTAAAGGCTTTATAAAAATTAAAAATGAAGATAATGAAGATAAGGAGGCTGAATATAGGAGTGCTTAAAATATATAAACAAAATTACAGAGCTAGAAAGATAGTGTTACTTGCTGATATTGCCAGTGGTGCTTTTAGAATCTAGGGACCTTGTCTTTTCAGTTCTTTTTATAATTTTGATTTTATTTTACGTGTAATTTCTGTGATTCTAACATATAGTTAAAGAATCTCTGGGTTTAGATTATTGAGAAGAGTGAAAATCAAAATCATGTCTTCTAAGCAATCATCTTGTATTTTCACATGCATAAATAATACAGGATTATTTTTTTCATTGATAGGGAGAGACAGAGAAGTGGGATGTTTGGACCATTTATTAGATATTTTTGAATATAAGCCCACATGTTGAGATTAAGAGTAAAGGCATGCTAAATGAAGACTCTTCAAACCAGCTATGAGAGATAGCTCCCTCTTGGAGTAGAGAGGCATCATATGCATTTTTTCACCTAAAGTCTTGCCACTTGGCACTTGAGGCCTGGGGCAGAATGCCATCCCAACTGTCAATGGGAACAGTGCCCACCCAGCAGATGAGCAGGACTTTATGAAGCCATGAAGCCTTGTTCACATATCAAATATGTTTACTGAGGGCAGGATTCCCAGTTATAAATCTTCAAATATGTTCAGAAACGCTGTGCCAACATAAAGGGGCTCCACCAACTTTAATCCACCTATAATGTGGATTGACCTTGAAATTTATTTAGGGGAGAACAATTTAGACACAAAAGAAAATCTGTTATCTTTCAATCTAGGAAAGCAATAGAGCTTTTAGATTTGTGTTTTCCTGTAGGTTTACTTTCTCTGAATGCTATATTTGTCTAATGGCTTTATGCTTGGTATAATTATTTAAATTAATTTAATCTAAGTTATGCAAATTCTCTGAAACCTTGTTACAGTACAATTTATTTACCACAAAACTGAATAGACTCTGTGGCCATTCTTGTGATTGTCCTCATTTAAAAATGACCAGTCATTTTTTTAAAGGACCTATTTGTTAAAATAATTCTCACCTAAAATGTGAGCCCCCAGAATAGAAGCAAAATAAATATTACCTGCATTTTCTTTTCATAGGTTCTACAATTATTTCAGCTAACTATTTGGCTTAATGATTCTTATTGATGATAAAGTATTTTAAAAGCATAAATGTTCTAATGGATGACAAGATAAAATTAAATATATAAGAAAGTTTTAGAACAAGCCATTCACAAAAGGGTTTTGTTTACTAAAATGAGGATATTAGAAATTTCCTGTTGAATATTGACAAGAATATTGTAAAGTATGCTGACCCCACTTTATAAAAGGAGTCATAGTCTCAGAGCCTGGTATTTTGTTCACATTATTTATAGATATTACAAAACAGTAAAGATAAGGACATCTAAGTGCAAATAACGTTTAGTATTAATAAATGCAGTTAAAAGTGGGATCTCTGTTCTCAGAAGCACAATCTTTTTGGCTATTCTCAACATGAAAGCAACACTAATTTTAAAGATAGAAGGCAAAAACAAAAAAAAAACTCACAAAATGAAACTCTCAAATTCTCTTTTCATCTGAAACTGTAGTGCATATCTCAAAAAGTTTTTTTAACAATTACTTACTTAAAATATTCTACTATGATACTCCTCTCCTGAAAAAAAAATACCTGTTTTTAAAGGATAACACATTTTACTCATAGTACACAGCACATTGCTAGGCAAGCATCTTTGCAAATAAACCTGCAGCATAAAAAAATGAGAAGAGAAATAGATGTTAAATTTTGTTTTTACTTTTCATGGGAAAAAGAAAAATCCAGAATCCTTACTGATCTCATTATAAATACAAACACCTCTTTACATTTTTATATGAAAACTAGTTAATCAGAAGTTATTCCAATTGGACAAAACCCTAAAATGCATTATTGAAAAACATTAGTGAATATGGCAGACAGTTTGACCTGGCATCAAATCTCTGTCACCTTTATTAGCCCAGAGTTAAAAAGAACTAGACTAAGCTGGATTTATTTTTTATTAATTAATTAACTAATAATTAATAGTTTGCTAGTGCTACTACTTGGCAATAAAATATAGAATACCACTGTTTCCAAAGAACTGAGAGATAAATATTCTAGAGAACAATGGAGACACTCATGATAGGTGTGTGCAGATTGTAACACATTGTCAATGAGGAATTCAGAAAAAAAAGAAAATGAATCATTAAGAATTATATGACAGTAAAAGAAGAGTTTATGATTATAAGCAAGAAGTTGGAATGATGAGCAGACAATCAAAACAGTCAAATGGCATAAGAGAAAGCAAGAAAGGCCTTCTACATATTGAGTGGATTCTGCATTTTAGGATAATATGATCCAATTGGGCAGGTTGAGAAAGTTATGATGATCATTAGTAACTTCCAAATTGATGAGATAATAAATGAAATAAATTTATATTTGAATTTCTTACTAAAGATAAGAATACTGTCTGATGAATGACTTTTTATAGTAAAATAATTATTTACAAAGCAATAATAAGAATACTTTAATTTCATCTTCTGTAAAATGAAAGATTTTGGTTATATGAACTTTTAAGATCTCTTCCTGATCAAGATCCAAGGATCTGCTAATAGAATAGCTTTCAAATGAGATTTGAGATCCTGAGGATAAAAGGGTCATAGTTCAATATGTATAATTTGTAATTTGAGCATGTTTATTATTAACATTTTATTAGGAAAAATGTTTCTTTTAAATAAGTGATCCTAAAAGTTTGTGCAGTCTTATTAGTAGAATTTTTTATTGCCCCTTGGGGACAGATTTTTTCTGTGGAAAATCATATCTTTAACAATATAAATCAACAGGAACATATAAATTGGTTTACAGAAATCTATTGAGAGCCAGCTTGTTCAGGAGTATCCCATAAAATTCCACCCTTTCATATGTCTTACTGTCATATATTTTTTCTTTTGAAAGTTAACCAAGTAATTGGAGTTTTTAATATATATTTGTTACTTCTCTACCCCTAGAATGTAACTTTGATGAGAAGTAACAGCAATGGAGTCAATCAAGTGATTTTGTTTTTAATATGGAAATGCTAACAATAGGCTGAGTCAAAACAGCACGACTTTCCCATATTTTCAAGGATTATTCAACCCCTTCTGCCTATTTCTCCATTTTTTTGCATCAAGATGGTTGGCCACCTCAATCCTTTTCTCAAAAAGCTTTATTGGCCCCTCATTGTCACAAAGATAAACTCTAAGCTTCTCACTTTGCCATTTAAAGTCCTTCAAAATCCAATTCCAGTCTACCTTTCCAGAATGAGCATACATTACTTTTCCTTCCTTTCTATTCTGCTCATATTGGTCTACATGTGATTCTCTTCATAAAACATTTCATCTATTGCCTCATCTCATTTCACAGGCTGACCCATATATCTGGACTTATCTCTTTTGTTTACTCTGCCTTTTACAATGTCTATTTTCCTTTAAAGGACAGCTCAACTTCAACCTCCTCCACAAGGCACATCCTGATCCTCCTATTCTCTTTCATTCATCAAAATTACCTTATGTTTATTTCTTATGTATTTTTTGTTTGCTTACTTATTTATATAGGCAGCTAGGTGGCACAGTGGACAGTGTGTGGCCGGCCTAGAGTCAGGGAGGTCTGATTTCATGCAAGGATTGAGAAATTTACTATCTATATAGAAATTCATTAGCTTATATGTATGAAAATATTCATATCAGATACTAGAATTGGTCTCAAAAGAAAGATGATATTGATATTGCGTCAGATTTTCAAACACCAAATTCTTGTTTAAAATATGCCAAATACTGGAAGCAATCTGTGTCCAAAGAATAGGAAATAAGCTGAGTAAATTATGGTGTGATAGTGCAACAAAATAACATGCCCGAAAATGACAAATTTGAAAATATATGGAAATATGGGGTAAAATACAAAGCTATACAGAACAAGACAAGTCACTTAACCTCTGTTTTCCTCAGTTTCCTCAGCTATAAAATAGGAATAATAAATGCCTCACTTATGAAGCACTTACTGAGTCTAACAGCCAGGAAGTTCTAAATAAATGCATATTCCCTTTCTTTTCCCCTTCCCCCTTGTAAGAAAATGGAATACCTTACATTTTTGTCTTCATATCCTCTATGACTAACACAATGCACTGTACACTTACACAGTAGACACTTAATAAATGGATACTAAAGAAAGAAAAGAGTAAATGTAATCTAAGTCCATCACTAAAAATGAGCTAGGCTTTTAAGGTAATAGACACTTTTCTATAATGTTTGTAATAGTATACAATGTACAGTAAAATTTACAAAACTGATCATACTCTTTAACCTAGCAGCTAGAACAAAATATAAAGATTTCACAATAAGGAAATTGAGGGATTATGTGTATGAAAATATTCATAATATTTTTTCAGTTATTATACCAAATATTGGAAATGATCTATGTGTCCAAAGAATAGGAAATAACTGAGTAAAGTATGGTATATTAGTGAAATGAAATACCATTATACCCTCAATGAATAGAAATAAATGGAAAATACATAGAAATGTGGAAAACATGTGAAGTTATAGAGAACAAGGTTAGCAGAATAAGAATAATGGATGCCTTGGAAACTACTATAGTAAAAAGCATAATGAAGTGATAAGGCATCTACTAAATACTGACAGTCTATTTTATCTTTTTAGTGAAATAGGAGAAATGAGTATGTTAACTGAGGAGTAGATTTAGACAGTGTTTAAGGAAAAAAAAAACAGCTTGACTTTTTAAAAATGAAGCAACTGAGTCCAAGAGAAATGATGTTATAACTGAAATAAGACAGGTAGTAAGGGCAGAACCAGAATTCAAATCCAGAATCTATAATTCTTTTTTCTTTACTCTTTCAACCCTACCAAGATCCTGTCACCTATATGTAATAAATTATTAATCCCTTGACGTTTTTATTCTGCAAAGTTTGGTAAGCTTCCCATCCATTCATAACTTTAACCACTAAAGTGTTAACTAGAAAAGTATTGAGGGTAGGACTCTGGGACATGGCAATAGATATCACCTTTCAGTCTAAAAAGATGCAATTTATCTACAGTTTTTGATCAGTCAATCAATTAGTTTCATATACAACTCTCAAAACTGTCATTTCAATTGGATATTATCTAATAACTTCTATTAACCTTTACCTTCCATCTATAAAAAGGATACTTTTTTTTTAATCTAACAGGGGACCTAGAGGTCCTCTTATCATAGAGATGTGTAGGGATTAACCAGTCCACAGTGACAGGAAAGAGGAACCATAGAGACAGGAAATGAGGTAGAAAGAAGGGATAAAAGGGGTGAACAGGGCAGCTGGGTAGCTCAGTGGATTGAGAGCCAGGCCTAGAGACGGGAGGTCCTAGGTTCAAATCCGGCCTCAGACACTTCCCAGCTGTGTGACCCTGGGCAAGTCACTTGACCCCCATTGCCTACCCTTACCACTCTTCCACCTATAAGTCAATACACAGAAGTTAAGGGTTTAAAATTCAAAAAAAAAAAAAAAAAAGGGGTGAACATCTGTTGTCTCAAGACATCTTTAATTGGTGATACCTAATTAAGAGGTAGTCCATCAGTCTATCCACCCTACCCCATACCTTCACCATGGGTAACAAATACACAGGAAAATAATTCTTGTCCCCCTCAATTATTAATCAAATTCTGTTTTTTAAAAAAGACACTTTTTATGGGATTTCCACAGATTAAGAAAATGCAAAAAGCAGCAGACTGGATGTTATTTCAGATTCATATTCCAGACACAAGAATACAAATTAATTCTCCTTAAAATATAGGAATTAAAACAATTTATGAAAAAGAATCCTCACAACATTTAAATGAAAAATTTTACTTAGTAACAAACTCGTATCAGGGCCTACATATAGAAATCAACTGGACTTGCTATTTCATTGTCATAGGGATTTCCCAGATGAGGAAATTCTCTCTCTCCATACAAAATGACACCTTCTTTATAAGTGGTGATCTTAGAGCCCTGAATGGTATATTTCAACCTTAGGATTTAACCACAAGTCTTCCTAGAAACAAATCCATTTCTTTATCCATTATACTGCACCATCTTTCTATGCTTTAATACTGCCTATACTTTAATATTATATTCTTTCTAAAAAACATTTTATATTTATTGGCCAATGAATAAATTCCTATATGGCCATAGATATTCCTCAAGAATTCATTTTATCAAGGACAAATTTCAACCTGGAAACATTTATTGAATCTCAATATACCTACCTTTTCCTCACCAATAACCACAATCTCCTTTTCCAAATATCTTCTCCATTATTCTGCAGTGGTTCAAGAGTCTAGAAGGGTGAAGTTAACTAATACATTTCCATTTCATGCTAAGGAGATTTACACTGAGAAAAAACTAATTTGAAGTCAGGCTTGTTCTACTTAGCCACAATTCAGGAAAGAACAAATATGTAACTTCTATTGACCAAAGAATATTTGTGAATAATCACTTTTAGTTCTACTTGAATCCTGAACAAATATGTAACCAAGTTTATCCAGGATATAGAAATGCATAAGAAAATAATGCTGATTTTTTAAATAGGACAATTTTTCAATAACCTGCATCTGAGTTTGGAATAATCATATTTTTGACATTTCCAGACCATTGCTGTCTAATCTCAAAAAGTGGGCTACTCTCTTATAGTATGTACATATTTATTTTAAAATATTCTCTATCTTGTATAGAGATCAATGTTGTTTAAATTCATCTGCTTATGAAATATTGCATTTGTACAAAGACAAATTGTTATGAACTTTTACATTAATAGATTCCTAGTGTGTAATGATCATGTATTAATTCTACTTATGAAAAAAGATATCTACAAGGCTCAGTTCTTTGATAAAGAATAGGTTTACTAAGGTGTTGAAGGCAAATGCTCAAGATGGCAAGAGAAATTCATTGAAACAGTTATAAATTAAATAATAAAATTAAATAGTAGACTGATTGTAATTATTTAGAGAAAAAATATCCTAGAAGCTGTTTAAAGCTTTCTCACTGTATAAACAAGAGTAGGGAAGGGACTTGAATGCTCAGCTAGGGAAAACCTGAAAATAGGCTACATGTTCCTGTATAGGACATATATCAGTGATTGGTCAAGGTCAAATCACATGAGTAAAAAGCCCAAATTTAATCCTAACTACCTTTATGTATATAAAACTTTAGCCACCTAGAAGGCTGAGAAAGTCATAACTTAAACTTGGGAGTTCTGAGTATAGATAGAATATTAAGTGGGCATCTACACTAAATTCAACATGAATATTGTTAGACCCCAGAAGTGGAGGAAGAATACCAAGTTTTCTAGGGACAGTAAATTATCCTAGGTTAGAAACAGAGTAAGTGCCTATGTTGAGAAAGATGAGAGAAGGCCCATGAGTAGCCCCTTTACTTCCAAATTAAACAAGTCAGGGAGACCCAGCAATAAAACAAAAAACAAACCACAAAAGAAAACATACAAATCAATTAGTAAGAAAATAGTAAATAAATAGCTAAATAAACAAATAAGACATTAGGGCAACTTTCTTAAGTAAGAGAAATTCTAGTTTTTTTACATTAACAAATTGACATTAAATATGAAGAAGTTAACTGGAAATTGATAAGTTGTATCTGTGGTCAAAACACATCTATTGTTACCATGTTCAATGCTAAGTGACATGAATGAGAGTATTAGATTGGTAAACTGAGGGCTCTGCAGATAGTTAAGGGCTGCAAAAATATTCCTTAATTGCTAAAGAAGCTAAAGATTTTTAGCCTGAAGAGAAAAAGACTTAATGGGATAACAACAGCTTTATTCAGTATATGAAGAGAGATACAGTAAGGGGATTAGATTTTTCTCAATTCTGCCAAAAATGAAGTAATAACAGCAGTGGGTGGGTGGTGTGGATGGGTGGGAGAACAATATTCAGGCTCATTATAAAGAATCAGGTTCTTAATAATGCAAACAAGTATACTGGCTGACTCTGCAAGATATAGATTGATCCTCATTTAGTCTTTTCAGTCATGTTCAACTCTGAATTTATCTGGCATTTTCTTGGCAAAGATAATGGAGTGGTTTACCCCTTCTTTCTCTTGATCATTTTACAAATAAGGTAACTTAGAAAAACAGGGTTAAGTGATTTTTTCCAGGGATATATAGATAAGTAAATGTCTTAGGTCAGATTTGAACTTATGTCCCCCTTTTTTCTATCATATTTTTAATGTTTTTATTTTAATAATGAATTTCCATGTAATTTCTCCAAAGTTATAGAATCCATATTTTCTTTCTCCTTTCTTCCCTCCTCCCTCCCAGAGCTGATTAACAATCCATTCTGGACTATATTATCACACAAAACATATTTCCATATTATTCATTTTTGTAAGCAAAAAATCTTATAAAACCCAAACCCCCAAATATATACTTGAATAAAAAAATAATAAATTGCATGTTTTCATCTGCATTTCTATTCCAACAGTTATTTCTTTGAAAGTGGATAGTATTCTTTTTCATAAGTCCCTCAGAATTTTCCTAGATAATTGTATTGCTCTTATTAGAAAAAGTCTAATAGGTTTGATCATTCCAAATATTGCAGTCACTATGTATAATGTTCTGGTACTGATTATTTCATTCTGCATCAGTTCATGTAGGTCTTTCCAGTTCTTTCTGAAATCATCCTGTTCATCATTCCTTATAGTACTAAAGTATTCCATCATCATCATATGCCACAGTTTGTTCAGCCATTCCCCTATTCAAGGATATATCCCTTTAGCTTATGATTCTTTGCCACCACAAAAAAAAGGAGCTATAAATACTTATGTTCAAATAATACTTTTTTGTCAAATGAGTCCTTATCCCCAAAACTGGGATCTTTGGATTTATCAAACACTAGAATTTTGAGGTAATTTACACCTAAACTATTCCATTCTCTTTCTTAGCCAGTGTCAGATTGTTTTGATGATTACTCTTTATAGCACAATTTAGGATCTGGTACTATTTGGTCACAGTCCTTCATATTTTATATTGTCTAGAATGATTTTAAATGGTGTTTCTCCTTCAAACTCTTGCTGCTGAGTTTTGTTGAAAATATATAGAAATGCTAATGATTTATGTGTATTTATTTGGTATCCTGCAATTTTACTAAAGTAGCTGACTATTTCAACTAGTTTTTTAAGTATGTCATCACTTCATCCAGAAAGTGTGATAGTTTAGTTTCCTCATTGCCTGCTTTAATTCCTTCAATTTTTTTTTCTTTTGTAATTGCTAAAGCTAGCATTTCTAATACAAAATTAAATAATAGAGGTGATAATGGGCATCCTTGCTTCACTCCTGATATTATTGGGAATGCTTCTAAAGTAATCCCATTGCAGATCATACTTGCTGATGGTTTTAAATAAATACTACTTTTTATTTTAAGGAAAGACCCTTTTATTCCTATGCTTTCTAATATTTTCAATAGAAATAAGTATTGTATTTTGTCAAAGGCTTTGTTTGCATCTATAATCATGTCGTTTCTATTACTTTGATTATTGATGTGGTCAGTTATGCTGATTGTTTTCCTAATTAAAACAGGCTAGCATTCCTGTTATGAATCCCAACTGGTCATAGTAAATAATCTTTGTGATATTTTGCTATTGTCTCTTTGCTAATAGTACTTTATTTAAAATTTTTGCATCAATATTCATTAAGGAAATTGGTCTATATTTTTTTCCTCTGTTTTTGTTCTTCCTGTCTTAAGTATCATACTATATTTGTGATATAAAAGAATTTCATAGGACACCTTCTTTGCTTATTTTGACATTAATGTCCTCTTCACTCCAGGCGTCGTCCTCTATCCCCTGTCCCACCTATCTGTCCTAACTGATAGTCCAGTTGATAAAGTTGTGACTAAAAAGAGGGTTCCTGTTCAGGTTTATATTAGGCACAAATCCTTTCTACCTCTGCTATTTAGTGATCATGATTGATGGCCACAAATATAAGACAGTTCTCACACACACAAGTAAATGTGTATATATGTATACATACACACATGCACACACACACATATATGAGTTTATTTAGGAGAAACATTAGAAATGGAAGAATATGCATTTATATAGAACCTATTGTGTCCTAGATGTTGTGATAAGTGCTTGACAAGTATTATGCCACTTGATCCTCACATCAGCCCAGGGAGGTAAGTCTCATTTTATAGATGAGGAAATTGAGGCAAACAGGAAAAAGTAACTTGCCCTGGGTCACATAAATAGCAAGTGTCTGAGGCCAGATTTGAACTCAGGAAGATGATTCCTCCTAAATTCAGACTCATTGTGTGTATGTATATATATATATATAGTTCCCTATAAAGAAGAAATTATCAGTCACTGGAATCCTACATTATTTGCTAAATCCTTGCTTTCTTTTGAATCCAATAAAAATATGAAAAAAGGCATTTCCTTCAAATTATATAAAGTATTGATTCTGACAAGAGGAAAGAGCATAATTTTAGGGAGACCAATTAAAATATTGTCATGGCATTAAAGCTTTCCATTTTTTTCTAATTTATTAGCAATGGCATTATTAGGACCACAAAGTATTAGAATGTTGACTATTGTCAATTGAGTGTTTGATAATATTTTTAAAAGTGAACATGATCAAAAGAGTTTTTCTAAACACTCTTACCTTAGATTATAATATTTATATTTCTCTTATATATGACCTAGTTATATGTATATATATGCATATATATATATACATATATATATATGTATATATGTTTTCCCTTTTACACTTTGCTTAAGCACTTTTGCTACACTTTAAGTTCCCCAAGGACAAGATACATTGCCTTACTCATTTTTCTCTTAAAATCCCTAAACTAGTATCTCGTACATAATAGAAGCTCAACAAATACTGAATCAACTAGATTGCATCAAATTTAATGTAATCATATTGGTGCCCCTTGATTTTGTTTTAATTCAA
>NC_058130.1:454015216-454037810 GCF_016433145.1 Gracilinanus agilis | reverse complement strand
TAGGACATATATATATATATATATATATATATATGTATATATACATATATATATATATATATATATGTTTTCCCTTTTACACTTTGCTTAAGCACTTTTGCTACACTTTAAGTTCCCCAAGGACAAGATACATTGCCTTACTCATTTTTCTCTTAAAATCCCTAAACTAGTATCTCGTACATAATAGAAGCTCAACAAATACTGAATCAACTAGATTGCATCAAATTTAATGTAATCATATTGGTGCCCCTTGATTTTGTTTTAATTCAAAAAACATTTGCTAAGTTTTTGCTAAGTTCAGAGGTTGAGACCTGGGAAATCAGTGATCTCTAGACCTCTTGCCTGGTTCCTTGCTTCTACCAAAAATATCCTGAAAGGGTATACCCATCCTTAAAGGACTAGGAACAATTATTAAGTAAACAGAGACTGATGGAGCTAGAGGGTCTGAAGGGAAAACAAGTTAGATTCTGACAATTCTCTCCCCCAGCTGGGATTGATTTCACTCTCATTCATTTAACCATAAAGCTTTGTTTATACCACTAATGTAACATAATCCTTTCAGATCACAAAATAGTTCCATTTGCCTCCATTCTTTTAGTTGATTTGAGCTGACCCCCTTGTGGCGTACATGGCACTGGAGATGCGAAATATATTTTTTTAATTTTGTCATTACATTCTGCAGGCAGTTTTGGGGAGAAGTTAGTTATGAACATGTGCACAGTTAAGTAAATGGAAACTATATACAAAATAGAAAAATGCTTAGAGGTTGGGAGGGATTTCTACCAACTAGAACAATTGGGGAAAGAGAAATAACTTGGGGAGGAAGTGTCACAGAAATGAATTTTGAATAGAGGTAAGAATTCAAAGAGGTAAGGTTTTTGTTTTTCTTTCTTTGCTTCATGAATTATTTTGGTAGATCATGCTTTAGTCCACCTAATATGCTCTTTCATTGGCCATAGAGTGAAATGAGCAACAATAGAAGAGTAAGACAAATTTTTGAGAGACATAAATAACAAAACTAGTGTACATTTACATAACACTTCCTGATATGAAAGGAGCTTTACATACTTCATTGGAGAACCACGTTGACCTTATACAATGGTGAAAGGGGTTTGGTAGGCTTGTTTTGCAGTTGAGGACCCAGAGGCTCTTAAGAGCTAAAGAGACTTGATTAGCATCAGACTGCTCTTAAATGTTTTAAGTGAGCTTTGTATCCATTTTAAGTGGCTTTGAGTACAGCACTCTATACTCTGCAACATGCTACCTTTCGTGATTGAATAAAGCACCTACTCGTGGTAAAAATATATATAAATAAAAATATAGACATTGAAATGGCATAAATATTAAAGCAATGAAACACTACTCAGCAGATTCCCCAGCATCCTAGGACAATATTTTCAGGACTACTAATAAAATGTAAAATTTGAAAAAGAAAGATTACTTCATTTGGAAGTGTGGAGAGAGCCCAGTACATAGACTTCCCAAGTGGGCAGAATATATCTGAAAGGTATTGTCAATATTTTTTGCCTGAAACAGACCTACTTTGTTCATAACTCCAGGGCATAAAAAATAGCTGGGCAGAAGAGGGAGAATGTGATTCTATATACTTCAATATCAAAGCTTATTACTTTTAGCTTAGGTTCACTTCTCTTTAATGTATAAATGCTTATTATTATAATACCATGACCTTTAGAAATAGAGTTGAATATACTGACTATTTTTCATACTATTACTAGTTAATAGATGTAACTTTTGCTCAGCTTTGAAATATACAGTTCCTGATATTTAAAAAATTGAACCTAGGAAATATTGTATTTTTATGAATAAATAGCATTTATTAAAATTTATATATAGGCAGCTGCAGCAGCATTTTATTTTGTAATACATGTGTATTCCCAGGGCTCAGTAAACTGAGATTATTCTCTTTTCATGACTTTACTACTTATAAATACATAGCCAAAAACTTTCCTTCAGTAATCCTCTGTTTTATCTTTGTATCTAGGCATTTGAACTCTAATGTCTACTAGATCAAACACTTGCTTTCATCAGTAAGATGAAAAGATATTCCATGTATTATTCTATATTTTTTTAAAAACAACCAATACATTTTGAAGATAAGAGACAAAAAATGCAGAGTGATTCCAGAGTACATTATGGGTGGTGCATATTTCATTGATATCATATAAGCTTGCATTCACATTAAATTAAAATCTATTTTGTTTTGCTTTTGACATTAAAGTAGTGTATAAAAGAACTGACTTAAATTCCATTTCATTCTTTGTTACTGGTAGATCCCTTTTATTTCTCTTTGCACCTGTGTACCATTGCCCTTTTCTCCTCAATGACTGTTTATCTTAGCTGGGAAAAGAAATTTGATTCAGTTTTTGAGGGGAAGCAGGTGTCTTCATTATAGTACTGGGCACCCAACATATCACCACCGTATAACGCTGGAACTTAAGTCTTTTCCAAAAGCATTCATGTCATCTCTGACTTATCTCCCTAAGTCTAGTATAACCCACCTCTAACTGAACTCCACTAATGTTACTAAATTTATCTTTTATGCCTGTTTTTATCATACCACGTTTACTCTTATATAATATTCTCTTAGAGTAGAGCCTTATTTTGTCTTTTAATTTTTTTAAACCCTTACTTTCCATCTTGGAGTCAATACTGTATATTAGCTCCAAGGCAGCAAAGTGGTAAGGGCTAGGCAATGGGGGTCAAGTGACTTGCCCAAGGTCACACAGCTGAGAAGTGTCTGAGGCCAGATTTGAACCTAGGATCTCCCGTCTCTAGGCCTGACTCTCAATCCACTGAGCTACCCAGCTGCTCCCTCTTTTAATTTTTGATATATATGACCTGGACTCTCTCATTTCTTCATTAGCTCTGATTCAAAAATAAGATTTCATTTTACATGTCATTTCTATTAGATATGATCCCAATGGCTTATTTCACTGTGCCTGCTCAGATTTACCTTGAGGACCCTTAGAAGAAGAGAAGAGAAGACAATAAAAGAGAGGAGGGGAGGTTAGAGAGAAATGGGAATGGTAACATTTAATAATATAACAGTGTCAAATAAATTTCTCATTGAAAGTTGATGAATTGGGTTTAATATTTATTTTAAAATATGTATCTCCTATGTCAGCACTGCCTGTTTTAGATTAAGAGCTTATGAAGGATAGTTTTGTTTCCATTATCACCATACAAAATTTTCATTTTATAACTTAATATTTAGCAATTATTTTTATCACGACAAGCTCTTCATGCCATGCTATCTCATTTATATACAAAGCTTTGAGAAGGATATTCCATGTGGATCACATGATATATTACTGAGTCTGTCAAATGTGTAGCTAGTGGAAGCTTGATACTGGAAGTAAAATTGAAATTTCCCTCCACAAATAAATCAATAAAAATTCTGAATCTAAGATTCTGCCTTTTTGTTGGTGTTTTTTTCCATTTGTTTATTTGGAATACCTCAAAATTATTCTAACATTACTTGCAAACTTTTATTCTCTGCAATGAATTTGACTTATTCAAACTTTTTATTAACTTTTATTTGACTACTTTAATAATGCTCCACTTTGAAGAGAAGTCTTGAAAATTGCATAGCCAATTAGCGAAAAGGCCTTTCATATTGACTAATGAATTCAATTTGCACATTAATTAACAAAGGAAAAATTAGTGACTGCATCCTAATCTTTCTCATAAAATCATAACAATACAATTTTCTGTCTGTTTAATTTCTTATGTCTAATGAATATATTCATTAGTGCCACTATTCTCCATTGCATTGGGTTGAGGGGGTTGAAGGTAGGGAAGAATAGAGTGGGATTTCAATCAACCTTCATATAATATTCAGGAAAAAGAATTAATTATCTTCTTCCTCTCATGCATTCTTCAACAGGCCCAACTCACCTTCATTGCATCTATCTGTTCTTCAGGCTACTGGTATAGTCATAAACAAGAGGTTTAATATACTCATGGTGATGGGGAAGTGGCATATTTTTTTTCCTTTTTTGAGAAGCATAATAATCTATTAGCATCTTGGAAATGTTGTAGTAGAAGAGCAGCATTACTATTTCACCTCCCAGTTTTAAAGGGGAGAGAGAATGCTGATATGTGATAACATTTCTAATTTAAGAGAGTCAATATTCATTAAGCATCTATTACGTGAAAATTACTATAGTAGGGAACAAGGATATAAAGGTGATGACAGGAAGGTTCTTTCAAGTAACTTATAACCCAGTGTAGAGCAGGAATAAGACATATTCCTCCAAATATGTGTTACACTGTAGGATATCTGAACCTTTCCTTTGACTTTATTACCAAAATATTATAAAATTTGTCTAGTGAGTGATAATTTTTTTTCAGCTGAAGGAAATCAAATTAGGATCAATACAAGGGTAGCACTTAGATTTGGCCTTGAAGAAAAAAAGTGATTTCTATAAGAAGAAATATAGAAAAAGCATATTCCAGGCAAGGGCAGATGACCTGTATAAAGGCAGGGAGAGAGAAGAAGGAGGACAAGCTGGAGTTCATGAAAGGGAAATTGAATGAAATTAGAGAGAAAAGGAAGAAGGGAAAGAGATGTCAGATCATATTAAAAGATAGGGTAAAGAATTTGTATTTCCTTTATAGACTAGAAAATTAAATAGTCTTGCTTGATATGTCTTATATTAGTACTGAAAATATTTATGGTGGCTCTTTTTTGGCGGCAAAGAATTGGAAGTTGAGAGGATGGCTATCACTTGGGAATAGCTGAACAAATTGTAATATGTGATTGAGATAGAATGCTATTGTGTTATAAGAAATTACATGGGATATGGATTCAGAAATACTTGGGAAGACATATGAACTAATACAAAATGAAGTGAATAGGACCAGAACACTGTACACAGTAACAGCAATATTGCAAGGGTAATCAACTGTGAAAGCCAGGTTTCTTGATAATGGAAATTATCCAAGATAATTATAAAGAATACATAATGAAAAATGCTATTAATTTGCAGCTAAAGAATTTAGAGATTTAAATGCAGATTGATGCATACTTCTCTTTCTCATTATTTACCTATTTATTTGTGTCTTTGTTGTTCTCAACATGGCTAATATGGAAATTTTGCTTTCATGATTTCAGTCAATAAAGGGGGATGGAAAGAGGGAATTAATTTGGAAATCAATTTTAAGTGATTGTTGAAAATTGTTATATGTAATTGGGAAATATTTAACTATATATATGTATATATATATAGCAATTTTTTTCCTTTTGACCTGGAATCACTGGGTTTTCAGTGATTTAATTTATTTTTATTCATATTATTTTCATTTTTACTTTTCTTCCACAAAGTGGCTGGTGAATTCTTTCAATGCCTTCTTTGCTCTCTAATTCTATTCTATAAATGTGCAAAATTTTCTTTTGTTTTTGTAAATAGCACATCCAGCTTTTTTTTCTGATCATAGTTTTCAATTTAATATTGTTAAATTACCAATGTCTGCTTTATAAGTCAATTGTTTTATATGTTACCTATTGTGTTATATGGAATTTGGGGGTTCCATTGAGAGGTATTTGAGGCTCAGTTGAGCCTTGGAATACTTAGACGTGTGACAGACTTCCCGTGGACATTTGGGGGACTTTGAAACTACATTTTCCATGATTCAGTGGGTTTCCAGTTTTTGACGTGATCACGTCAACCAACATGAACTAATGTAGAGCCTGGCTTAAATTGGGTGGTCAGGCTTGGGACTGCCTCTTTGGTACATAGGAGAGGTAATAAAAGGTAATGGCTGATGGAGGCATTTTTAAATAGATCTTAGCCAGGTGCTTGGTCAATTTATTCTACCAAGATAGCCCTGATTAAAATATTACTTCTCCTTTTACTCTCAGTCTATATTATTTTTAATTATAACACTACCTCATGTTTGTCTAAGTTTTGAGTCTTGACTTTGTTCTAATATTAGTTGCAGTTAATGTTGCCTGATTGAATAATTTTATTCTATTTGCTCTAATGCACAACCTCCCAAAGCATGCCTTTAATTGTTAGACATTTTCTTTTTTAAATTCTTTAGTCTTTCTGTTTTATTCCCCAAACTGCTCTAAGTTCATTTTTTTTCTTGTTTCATTTTTTCCATCCCTCTCCCCTTAGTCCTTCTCTCTCTTTTGGTTCTTCCATTTCCTCCTCTTCCTCCTGTTGCTGCTGTTTTGGTTTTGCTGCTCCTGCTTTTGCTGCTTCCACTTTCTCTATCTTTTCTTACTATGGATTGATTCTTCCATTATTTTTACATATTTTAATTCTCTTTATCAATAGTAGTTCTTCATTGTATTTGAATTTTTCTTCTTTAAGTCTTAGTTCCCAAAGTAGAACTTTATAAGGTCCTGCTCTACTTCATCTCTCTTATATAGGATGGATGGGCTCTGTTTTTTTCTTCCTCAAGTCTGGCTGTACTGAGTGACCTTTTGAAGTTCTGGATGAATGGTTGAGTACTACTTCCTAATCCCTAAACCCTCTTGCTGTCCTTTTCTTTAATATTGGCCAAGGACAAGAGGGTAAGCTAGGATCAGATCATATCCTATACCTCTTTCACTTACTTCTACCTTCATCCTCTGATTACTAAGTTCTGGTCATATTCTTAGGATCGTATTTATTTCCTTTTCCTATTAACATTATCCACTGTTGGTGAAGTTGGTGTTGTCCCTTCATACAACTTTGTTGTGACAGGCTCCAAAAAAAATATCAGTAATCATAATTCTAAGCAAATTCCTGTTGTATATCATATCTCTACCTCCTTTAGCAACCTTCCTCCCCCACCTAAAAAATACCAATGTCTCCTTATAACTCTAACACAAAATTAGAATATTGGTGACTCTGCTGAGCAAAGGTATTCTGGGGCTTACCAAGAGCTTCAGTCTGGCTTTTTGTTCAGAGATCTACTCTAAGCTGTCTTTGTCTCCTGTTTTGTCACTGAAAAACTAGGGTTGAGTTTGCAATGGATTTGATCCAATTTATTTATTCTCCTATATTCGTATAAATAAAGTAAAGGGGCTTGTTTCTCTTTAATTTTATTGATCTTGTTTCATTTTAACACCTTTTGGTTGGTGTGTTTTTTAGAGTGCTGAGATTAAGCTGTAACCTTTAATGCAATATCTTGATGGAAATGCTATTTTGTAAGAAATGTTAAGGAAAATAATTTCAGAAAAAAAACATGGGAATATGTATGAACTAACATTAAGGGAAGTGAGCAGATCCAGAACAGTTTACACAGGAATAGAAATATTATAAACATTATCACCTGAAAAATTTAGTAACTGATTAACAGAAAAACCAACCACAATTCCAAAAGACTGATATTGAGACATGTTAGACTGAAATAACTGAACCAAAAACTCAGTGTGTAAATTGAAGCATATTTTATTCACTTTCTTTTTTACTGTTATATTTTTTAAACTTGACTAATGCTAAACTTTGTTTTATATGACTATAATGACTATGTGACTAACATGACTATACATAATATATCTATAATGGGTTTTGCTTTTCTTGGCTACTAAGTAGGCAAAGGGAAGGTAGGGAATTAAAGAAAATTAGAAGAGAGGATTGATAACTTCTGAAATGACAGTTTCAATTGAATGAGTTTGAAAGCCAGATAGTCTTCTGAGAAGAAAAGGAATGAAAAAGGGTTGAAATAGTGGAGTTTTATTAAAGGAAAAGTTTATTTTTAAATGATGTAATACTGATATTATAGATGAACATTTTGAAACCTAAAAGGTGGTGGTGAGTGTGTGTGTTAAAAGGATTTTTATTTCACGTATACTGCTAATATTGACGTATGAAGATGGATATCACATGGGGTTAGACAGTGTTGGAGTGGAAAAATGTCTTCGTTGTAAAGATCTAAATCTTTTTGCAAGTTATATAGGAAGATGTCATTTCTGTGCAAATAGCTTAATTTTATGAAGAATGAAATAATGTTTTATATATTTTAAAAACTAGAGAAATGTGAGAAAAATTGTTTCAAGAGTACTAAAGAGATAAAGGAAAATATTGAAGATTGATGAGTGAAGATGCATGAAGTGTTCCTCAGTTATTTTGTATATAGATTTGTAACCAAAAATGTAAAATAAAAACAGAGATCATGTCAACATTTGGGAAAAGGGCAATGATTCTAAAAGGATTATTGATTTAGTAAGGAAAATTTTAGTTGCTACTTTTTAATTAAAATATGTTACCCAGTGTAAGAAGACCCCTATTTAAGACAAGAACAAATGCAATGATTAGGAGAACAGTTATGAGAGGAGCATGGAAATAACTGAAGATATGTTTTATAATATGAAGATAAAAATGGAGCAATCATATAAGCAATTGGAGACAACTATGATTTTTGAAAGAATTATCAATTTAAGGGAAGCAATTTAGAAGAATTATGTGACTTTTCCCCCCAGTAATATTTTGTTTTATTTTTCCTAATTACATGTAGAAGCACTTCTTAACATTTTTTTGAGAATTTTCACCCCAATTTTCTCTCTCCTCTCTTCTCAGCTCCCTCGAAGATGGCAAATAATCAGATATAGAGTTATTGATGTATTATCATGTTGTACATATTTTCATATTTGTCATTTTGTGAGAGAAGACATATCACACATATAAGAAACAACTTATGAAGGAAATATTAAATGAAAAGTGTTATGGTTTGTTCTGCATTCAGACTGCACCAATTTCTTCTTTTGGGGAAGATAGTATTTTTTATCATGGGGTCCTTGGAGTTGTCTTGCATCTTTACATTGATGATAATAGTTATGTCATGTGCAGTTGATCTTCATAAAATAATGTTACTGTATATAATGTTCTCTTGCTTCTCATTTCATTTTGTATCACTTCATATAAATCTTTCCAGGATTTTCTGAAATCATCTTGTTCTCTAATTTATTATAGCACATTAGTATTCTATTAACAATCCTATAACACAATTGGTTCAACCAATTCCCAATTAATGGATATCACCTCAGTTTTCTATTTTTGCCACAACTAAAAGAACAGTTATAAATAATTTTGTGGAAATATGTACTTTCCTGTTTTTTTTAATATTTGGGGGATATCATACTAGTAGTGATATTGCTGGGTCAAAGGGCATGCACAGTTTTACAAATTTTTAGTCATGATTCCAATTGCTCCCTAGAATATTAGTATTAATTCACAACTCAACCAACAGTATACGTGCCCTAATTTTTCCACATTGTCCCCAGTATTTATCCTTTCCTATTCATCTTAATCAATCTGTTAGGTATGAGGTGACAGCTCAGATTTGTTTTTAGTTTGCATTTATTGAATCAATAATGATTTAGAGTATTTTCATATGACTACAAATAGTTCTATATTTTTCATTTGAAAACATTTAGTTCATATCATTTGACCCTTTTTCAATTGGGGAATTGTGTGATTTTCTAAATGAAAGATGAATCACTGACAGTCAAAGGACTACCATCTCATTTGAGCAATTATGAAGATTAGGAAGTAGGTATAGGATTCAGCAGAAAAATTTAGCCACAAAAGAAGCTAAGGAGAAAAATTAAAGATCCAGAATGAACAACAACAACAACAACAACAACAAAAACATACTGTAGTAGGTATGGTAAGTACAAATAGTCAGCTGAAAGAAGGGTTAATTTAAATTATTTCTGATTGGTTAGAGAATGGACTTCATTGACTGAGACTCCAGTAAAAACTACTGCCTTTTAGGACACCTAGCGTTAGAAAGAAGGGAAGCTTCTAAGGATTTATTGCTCTTTTCTGCTACCTCTGGATTTTGAAAATGAAGAACACAGGAAACTCTGTACCTGTCTTGGCATACTCTAGTGAGTTGGTTTTAGGAGTCAATCATTTTGCTGTGAGATTTAATCTGAAAGGATAACACATCTGGATGAATAAATATATTGTCTAGATAGTCTAGAATGCCATTTTGATAAGCTTATAAATAGTTATCTTTTTCCATATCATGCCTTTCTCCATCAAGCTTTTGATATATATCAGGTCAGCATAAGAATTTAAGTAGGAATTTGGGGAGAGTTTTTGGAATTTTGTGGAAGCCACAAATGGCACAGGAAGACCAGGCAACAACAACAAAAAAAACTTAGAAACTTTGAAATGCATAATCCATATACATATGTGTATAATGTAGTATTATATACTATCAATATATTTTATCTTTTAATATCATAATTATGCGCAGTTTCTTTTTTAATGTTAAAATAAGTAAAAAAGTTAAAACTTTCAAAAAGAATACAAAAAACAGCAGACAACACAGAAAGGCTAGAAATGTTAACATATAGCATATTACCAGATAGTTAAACAAAATAGCCCATAAAAGAAAAGAAAAACATTCAGATTTCCCTGGTATGGAAATAAGTTCAAGTTAACAGGGACTGTCCTAGGACTCTAGGAGATTTTTAATGTATTCATGTTATAAGGAATTTAGATTGCTAATATGAAATTAGGTTGGAATGAATGAGCAAGAAGGGTGTCTCCTACACCTTGTGAGAGGAGTGATGACATATGGACATATAATCTGTGGCACTGTGATGGTATGTATATATATATATACCTGACTTCATCGGTACTCCCATTCGAACATAACTTGTTTCATTGCAATATGATAGTAAAGGTGTAATCCAGCATGTAATTAAGAAGTTTATTATTATTTGCAATTGATTCATTTCTTCATTTCAGCTAAAAAGCCTTATTTAAGCACTTTCTATGTGCCAATAATTGTTTTTGGCATAGTATAATATATAATATTAATTATATATTACATATATGATATATAATATATAATAGTATAATATATAATAAGAGCAGTGGAGAGTGGACAGATATAATGCAGAACATATTTTCTACCATCCCAGTTCTCCAGTTTTATTTCATACTACTCCTCTGCAGAGATTCTAAGACCAAGCCTACTAAGGCTACTTACAGACCCTCCATATGCCTTCCATACTATGTTCTATGTCTTGTCATTGTTGACAATTTCCCCTATGCCAGAAATGGATTGCTCCAAATATCAATCACCTCTTAAAAACCTAGTCAACGAAAAACTTTGCCAGATCCTACCAATTAGTAATGATCTTTCCTTCTCTAGATCTCATACAGCACTTTAAAAGCCTATCTTGGGCACTTCAATATTGTTTTATTTTCTGCCTTTTATGGTCAGATTCTTCTGCTTACAATGTAAGTTCTATAAGCATAAATATCATTATTTTTGATGCGTATTTATCTCCCTAGAGTAACATTTTTACACATTTTGATGGGAGGAGAGTCACTGAATTGAATTGAAGGCCTTTACCTTCCCAAAAAAGACAAATTGGTAAGGTGAATAAGACAAGTATATGAATGACTTCAATAAAGGAAATACAAATATGATGAGGTTAATATAAATTGCAAAAAATGGCTGAATTATCTTTAGATATATGGATCTGAGAAGGCTTCTGTAAGCTGATGGAAATTGTGCTGCAATGTAAATAAGAGGCATCATTTTAGAAGACGAAAATGGGACAAGGGAATTCCAAATAAAGGAAATGGATTGATTAGAGGTAAAGATTACATAAAGCAAAATATATACTAAAAAAAGCAGTGAGACAGAGTTTGACTGCCAAAGGAATAGAGTGAGATATGGCTGAGAATTATAGGTCAGATCCTTAAGGTTTGAATATCATATTAAAGATTTTAGAAAAAATGTGATATTGTAGAAAATTACTGGCATAGAAATAGAAGAGAGATGAGTCTGTATTCTTCTTTTGCTAATTGGTATAAGCATTATACATATATAAATAATTTTTGCATTTTTTCTTTTACAATTGTTTCAGACATGGGATGCCATTAAATGTTTTCAAGAAAAACACTAGAAAAATGTATAGCGTTCATGAGATTAAAAAAGAAGCCATTGTACTGAAATACAGTAAACAAAATATTTATAGTAATAAATGACCTGACCCCAGATCAACAACCCTGAGGGAGAAAAAAGAGATAAAGAAGCTATTTCTTTCAATTATTAAGAGATGAGACAATTACAAAGGTTACAATGAAATTATAAAAGAGATAAATTTAAGTTCTTTGCAAGGTCTAGAATTAAGAAATGTATGTTATGCTAAAATCAGTCTAGTAGAATTTATAAAGTCTCTATGCACCATACATGAGAACTCAAAGGTAAAAGTAAGAATAATAACAAAAATATAACATTTATATTTAATAATAATTCCATTTCTATAGTGCTTTAAGTTTTATAAAGTGCTTTACAAATATAGATTCATTTGAACCTTCATAACCACTCTGGGAAATAGGCATGTTATTACTGCATTTTAGGGATTAGGAAACTGAGACAAAAGGAAGTTAAGTGACTTGCCCAGGGTCATGCATCCCATTACTGTCAGAGGCAGGATTTCTACACATATCTTCCTAACACTAAATTAGGTGTTAACCAAGTTCGGCTTTGGGCCACAAAGGATCTTAGCTAAAAGAAAATGTTCCCTGAACTCAAAGAACATACATTTTGTTGAGGAACGGGTAGCGAGCATGTACATATAATATATATGATGCTTATAATATGTATGTGCATATATGTATGTATGCAATTTCATGCTTATAGCAGCTGGGGTGATCTGAGAAGGTCATATACAAGCAGTTGTAATTGAGCTGAAATTTGAAGAAAGGAAAGGATTTTAGTTTGTAAATTGAGGAGACTATATCTTCCAGATATGGAACCAATATATATAAAGCCACTGAAATGGGAAATGAACTACTATGTAGGAGGAACAGATAGAATTACAGTTTGTCTAGACTCTTATGTGTTTGAATTTTTTCCTATCATTTTATATTCTAATTTTTCTTCTAAGTTTTCTGTTTTTTCTATCCTTTCTGGAGCTCTTCCAGGGGTACATTTTGGGTTTGATAACCTCTCATATTTTCCTTTGAGACTTCATGTGTTTTCATTTTTGAATTGCTGTCCTCTTCTGAGCTTGTATTTTGGTCCTTTCTATTATTGAAATGTGGTGTTTTTTTTTAATATTTTTCTCTGTCTTTTACACATTTGAAGGGTTGTTTTTCCCCTTGAGTTTGTCTATTTGCTAAAGCATAGCTCCATTCCTAGGGTGGGGGGAGTATTGTCCTGTGCTTGTAAGCTGCCTCAAGTTGGCTCAGCTGTCTCCATCTCAGATGGAGCATACTGTAAGGGCATCCTGGTTGGCCTTCTGTGTGAAGGTTTGCAGATGTTCAGTTCATCAGGCTGGGATTGGGTTCTGACCAATCCCAGCAAAGCTGGACCTTGTTGGGCTGAGTTCCTCACATTGCTGTCCGTGCTGGGTCTCACCTGACCTCTGTTCTGGCGGGATTATGCAGAGCCACTTTCCTGCCACTGGAATTTGTTCTGTATTGCACTGATTTTCATTCTAATCCATCTGAGGTTGTAACTAGCCAGCTGCCCATTTTCTCCCGCTATTTGCACTATATTTCATCTGAGTGCCACTGAGGCTTGTTTGCTGAGGTTTATTCAGTACTCCCTCCTCCTGCCCTGGTCAGAAGAGCACTCTTTGTTGTCTCTCAAATTTGTTCTGGGCCAGAAAGGCACTGCTTTACTTTCTTCTATTGGTTCTGCTGCTCCAGTATTCTTTATGGGGTGTTGTAATTCTGTGGTTGTTAGGAGGGTGGTTGGTGGGCTTTGAGTATTTCTTACTTCAACATATTGGCCTGATCTGCAGCTGCTGTAGTGGCTGGAACTGCTACAGTGGCTCCTATCTCTTCTCAGAAAAATGTTTTTAAATTCTTGAAAAAAAATTACAAAATAAATTAGATTTAAATGTAGTTATCAAAATAAAAACATATTTGAAAAATCTCCAGTTCAGAACCCCTAAACTATGCAATTGCTGCAGTATATTTCATTTTCCAAGTTTTGGGATTCTAGTGATGGAAGGAAAAAAATGAGAAGACATCGGTTTTTTAAATGCGTAGAGAATATTCTAAATTTTTTTTTTAGAAAAAGAAAAGTAAGAAGTTAACTATATTTCCTAGAATTTACATTATTTGCTACAGTAACATGTGCAATATTTTCAAATAATTTTCTGGAGATTTAAGCTTCCAATGTCCTACAACTTTTTTTAACCTCAGTATGAACCTCTTCTTTGAATATTTGGTCTATTCCAACTCTTATATAAAACTTATTTCCCTCAGTAATATTTTTCCTTGTGTAGAATATTTTTTCTTGTGATATAAATCTGAATGTGATTGCTTCACAGTCATTAAAGAAGAAAATAATTCACAATATCTTTTCCACTTTTCAAGCATTTATTGTCCTTCCATTTTCATCATTAACACTTTGCTGGTCATTCTTACATTCAATTTGAAATTCGTATGGGACATCCATATGAACATGTCCAGTAGTCAACTAATAATGTGTGAATGAATTTTAAGACAAAAAGCAGGGTTTTTTTTCTACATGTGCCAACTCAAGAGTGTTGAGCATAAAAATTCTTAGAAAACTCTCTGGATAGGATAAATAAAATCTTATCCTTTGAGGAAGAAGGAAAAAGCAAGGCTGGTGACTGGAGGAGGAAAAGACATAAACAAAAACCTTCCATGTTATTACCTTGGTGGCTAAAGGTATATGAGTTTGAAATGGGGGTGGTTCAATTGCTTGTCAAAAGTCCAAAATGGAATACAATGAAGATGAAGATACTAAAATTCAGAGAGTGAAAAGCAAATAGTACTTGGTAAAAACTGAAGCCATTTATCAGAAGCTCAAAATTTTGTTCATCTATTTCTTCTTGCGGTTTTTTTTTTAATCCTGGGAGGCCTTGCTATCTAATTTGATGACAGTTGATGCCTCAATGTCTTCATCTGTATGATGAGAAGATGGGCTAGATGACACCAAAGATCAGTTTCAACTCCAAATCCTATAATCTTGTTGCGGGCCATGACTGGCTTTTGTGTGGTCTTGCACAGAGAGCCTGCTGATTCATCCACTCATAGTGCATCTGTTTTGTTTTTATTCAGATGTGTGCCATTGATTATGTAGTCGATTTTTAATATGCATACTCTTTGAAGTCCTTTAGAGCTCTAATTTTCTTTTATTTCTATTGCAACACATATTTTCTCTTCATTTTTTTCCCTAATAACCTCGATTATACTAAAGTGTGTGTCCTTGTTTTATATTGCAAACCTTTAGGCTAACAATATTTTGGTGAGACATTAACTAGAGTGTACCATATTGCCAGCAAGCTTATTATTGAACTTAGCCTTTTTTAATGAAGTCATTCATGGCAACATTTGATTCACACCTGAGGCTTTATGTGGGCTCCAAGGAATCTCCCAGGTTCCTTAGAATCAGCTCAATAGAGAGAGCACTCAGTCTAGAGTCAGAAGACTTGAATTCAAATCCAGTATATCACATTTACTAGCTGTGTGACCCTGTACGAGTCAATTAACCTCCATTTGTCTCATTTCCTCAATGTGATGAGACTAATAATAGCACTGACCTCCCATGGTTATTGTGAGAATCAAATAAGATAATAACATGCCATTGCCTGGCACATAGCTGGGGCTATATAAATGTTAGCTACTATTCCAAAGATGGGAAAAACTAAACTAAACTAAACTAAACTAAACTAAACTAAACTAAAATAAAATAAAAAATAATTTTATTCCAAATGGGAATAAAAAGTGAGTGCTGCTAAAGTAAATGGTCTCAGTTAAGGGATTAAGATGCTTAGCAAGGGGGATAAGGGATAAAGCTTTATATTCTGATTCTGCAGGTGACCTAAGCACTCCTAATTTTTAAAATGACACCTTAGCAATGGCAGCTCCTACTTTGTCAAGCTGCTAGTGTCTTCTCTTCTAAGGTTACCTGGGATGTAATATATATATATATATATATATACATATACGCACACACACACATATCATCCTGCTTCTCTGCTATCTATATATTTATTTTATATTTATATACATCCATATATTATATCAGTGGTTCTTAAACTTTTTTGGCCTACCGTCCCCTTTCCAGAAAAAAATATTACTTAGCCCCCTGGAAATTCATTTTTTTAAAATTTTAATAGCAATTAATAGGAAAGATAAATGGACTTGTGGCCATCACCACCCCTCCCCCCATCACTGCAGCACCCACCAGGGGGCAGTGGCACCCACTTTGGGAATCACTGTATTATGTTATATTATACACTATATGGATAGATACACACCATATATTATACAATATACAATTGTATACAACATATATTATACAATTATACAATATATGGACGCATATAATATAATTATAAAATAAATATATAGGCAGCAGAGAAGCAGCCTTCGACCCAAGAAGTTGTGAGTTTAGAGACCCACTTCTGCCACATAATGGCTGTTTCACCCTAGATAAGTTACTTAATTTGCAATTCTCTAAGCAATTCTACAAGACTGTAAGTCACAGAGAAAGGGTTAACCTTCACAGTTTCAGGGAACTCCCATACCCCAGGACTCCTTATTCCAAAGAATCATAAACCCCATTCTCTATTTTGTATATACCTATATGTGAAATGCTACATAAGCCTTACCACTTTTTATAAATGCTAGTTTGCAACAGCAATAGTTGTAAGGGTGCCAGGACAAAGAGTCTCTTAGAATGTAAGGTCCTTGAAGGCAGAGAGAGTCACTTTTTTTGCATCCTCCATGCTTAGCTTAATCAATATTTCTTTGTCAATTAATAAATTGAATCACATGAGAAGTCTTGGTTTAGAGATTTTCCCCTTGAGATGACTGAACATGGAAATGGCAAAAAAACCAATAAACCAAAAACATTTTAATGAAAAATTGGGGAGCATAAATTAACTTCCTACAGATATTTCAGCTGGATCTTTGTAAAATACCATGACACGTTTTCCCTTAGGTTTAAAGAAATTGCCTTTGTACAACAAGATTCCTAGTGCCACAGTGGGGTTGTTTTTACAGAAGTGGTCATGGATTTGTACTGATTTAAGCTCCACTTTCTTTCATGGTCACCCCTGTAATCAATGACAAACATTTATGAAGCAACTGGCCTGGGTTAGAGGTGGTGGCTGGGGCTGAGGCTATGGAGCAATTTTTCCTGGTGAGAGCTAACTGGTCTAAACAGGAGTCAGAGCTGTGACCTTTGCTTCATTAGCACAGAGCTCTCCCTGAGCTAATTGACCCACTTTTCACAGGTTGAGCTACTAAGCAGTTGCAGTATTGAATGCCAGATACACATAATGGAATGTTGGAGCATGTAGGCTGTGGGTATTTTTACATCAATTAATAAAACTGTAGTTTTCAAGTTCAACAAATAGGAGTCATTATATTCCCATCTTTGGGTTAGGAGGTAAGGAAAGGGCCAATATCAATGAGAAAAAGGATGCTTAGAATGTAAAAACAAGGAAGAGATCCACCAACCAATTATAGTACAAAGTGGTCAGTGAGAGAAAGTTTAACTTGATTCCTTGTAGCTGGGGGAAATAAAGACAGGACTGATTGCAGGCTTGAAAGAACAGGAGCCTTTCAACAAATAGGGATAAAGGATATTTGCAAAAAAAATCATGTTTTTTAATTTTTAAAAATCATAAGCATAATAATTTACTTTTTATAAGAAACAAACCTGAAAAGAATAGAAATGTAAGTATTCTTCTCTAGTTTCATGCCAGAATATTTAATGCAAGAAAAAAAGAAGAAAAAAGAAAAACAAGGTTTTCTTGTGGATAAGTACATAATAAAATAAAAGCACACAATGTGAGTGTGGTCAGTTAGGCATTCCTTTGTTGCTTAAACTGAATCCAAGAGCACATCTTACTATCTGTGCCCTGCACTGCATTTCCAACACTGAGCAAACCAAACAGGATTGTTTATAAAAGCGGCTCATGCACTGCTTAATGCCAAGTGCATTCTAGTGAAACAGAATGAAATCACTTGCTTTTAAAAATGTATAATATAGTCTCTTAAAGGCAAATGCTGTGTCAGTCACATGAATAATAAATGAAGAACCATTGCCAAGAAAATAGGAAAAAATAAACATCAAAAATTCCCTAAAATATACTCATAAATAAGCACAACTTTATATCTTTCTCATACCTACTAACAAGGGTCCAACTAAGAGGTAGTAGAAACTGTAGCTAAGTGATGTTAAGTTGGAAAAAAAGTAGGTTGGCTTTAAAATATATCAATCAATGATCATGATAGTCTTAAAATTTTTATTTTCCCCATGCTTGGATTGTTTAATATAAATGCTTACTATCCTTTTCATTCACCACGTGAATTATTCTTAAATACTTGCTGACATCTGAAATTGAACACCAACTCTAAGGCAAAGACATATAGTCCTAAATAATTTGGACCCATTTTTCTTGTCTATCATTTGATTTTCTTATTGTTCAATAAGATACCTTTCTTCTAGGACCTCACATTGATTAAAATGCCAGAATAACGATGCAAATTATTATGCCCAGTATTATGAACTAAATTAATAAAGTTCTGATCAGGAGATTAGTGTAAAAAGTGGATTTTGGAAATGTATAAAACTACATTTCCCGTGATCCAACATGGTCCAACTGATTTCCGTCTCCGACGTCTTGACGCAGGGGAGAGCTTAAATCTCGTGGGTTAGGAGGGAGTGGTCTCTCTTTGGCGAGTAGGGGATGGCGAGGAAACAGGAAAAAAAATGGAGGTGGCGGCAGTTTTGAATGCTTACAAGCGCGTGGTCTAATGATTTTATCTATCAACATGGCTTTAATTGAAATACTAATATATATATTTATACTAGCATCTATCATTTTTAATTTTTATATTAGAAGCAAAGACCAGAATGATTATAAATCCAGTCCCTTTAGAAATTTAGTTCTTGAATGGTCCTAAGATTCCATGGAGGTCCCCAGGTGATCTAGAATTGAAACATGTGAAATCTATTGCTGAGTTTCATTTATGAACTCTTACATTTAATTTAGAAAATCCTGTGTTTCAGTAACATGTATGTAATTAATGAATGAGCTATAATTATGCATGGGATCTTGGATAATTTTCTCCTATTGTATATGATCTTGGGCAATTTGACTTTCAGGATTCTTTTTTTACTAAATGAGGATAATAATAGTTGTGACCTACCTACTTCACAGAGTGTCATGAGGATTAATTACAATTTTGATTGCATAAAATCATACTATGTAGACACAGCTAAATTCATAGATTGTGTAGAGGTATATCAGTGTGTCCTTGGAAAAACCCACTAACAACCAATTAACAATCGAGATGAGGGATATTTTCACACACATAAAAAGAAATACCACGATTATCATCAAAATTAAATATATATACAATATGTGTGTACAATAGACATATGAACATATATACATATAATGTATATAGAGACATATAGATATATGTTTCATAAGAACAATTGCTTTAGATAGGAAAAAAAGGACTTAAAAATTGAAATGTAAAAATGCTTGACTAGTTTCAGGGTAGAATACTATACACTGTTTTTTCTTCAATTGCATGCACAGATTGACAGTCCTGTCCTGATTTTCTTTCTGCCTTCTCCTCTGATCAACAGATATCTCCAGGTCTGTCCCAAAGGGATAGAGGGAAAGGGATTGAGACAAGAACCAGTAATGACCCCAGTAGCCTCCCTATCTTGCTAAATGAACTTCCCCTTGGGGGAAGTTCAAAACCCCTGAGTCATCCTGTCAGGGTAAGACCAGAAATAATGACCCCAAGTCCATTTCCTAGACAGTATGATTATTAATTAGGTACCATTTCTACAGGAGTGTCCCACATCCTCTCCCCGCCAAGCACAGACATATCCAAAGTTCTTATTCCTTCAAATGCTTAATACTGCTATATTTAGATAATAACTAAAAAAAAAAAAAAAAAACCTCAAGAGTCAATAGGTCCAGGGTATAAGGAGATTGACTCAGGAATGGAGAATTAATTAATTAATTAAAGGGTCCAACTAATGATTCTAATTTTCCCTTCTTATTGTTCATTATCAATAGGTTCATTTATCCATGATTGATTACATAAGTAGTGTTTTGCTAGATACTAAAGTTGAGGACAACAAATTCTAGGCTAATTACTAATAATGCACCAAAATAGCAAAACACTTCAATATCAACACATTCAGGGTATGCTGTTAACTGATGAGATATTCCTTGTCTTCCTCTCTCTCACTGACCGGAGTCTCTTGACTGCAGTATTGCTACACAAAATAATGCCAAAATAGCCTGACGAAGCTAATGCAGCTTTCCAACTGCTAATTTTATTGCCAGCAAGGAACTTGAGCACTAGAGAGAAGAGGAAAGGCATGTCATTGCTGAGAACAGAGAAGTTATTCCTCAACTTTATAAAAGTGACCTATAACAAGCCCTGTATAAGATAGCTTCTCTTTGATTAAGGAAAATCGTTGAAGATCAAAGGCAAAATGATACAATGGATGAAGACTAGCCCAGAAGCCAGAAGATAGGACTATCCACTTAAATCAGGTCTGTTATTCAAGATATCTATTCAAATCAACAAGCCATCAAAAAATATAGGATTTTAGGAATTAAAAGGTCATTTTTGAAACATTAGTTATTCATGCTTTAGAAGGTGTATATATTCACAAAATATCTGGTCTTAAATAGCTTTAAAACAAAACTTTTGGGGATGAGAAGGAATTTGTGATATATTTAAGGCAAAATATTTTTATGTAAATATGGAAAAAATATTTGTGGCATTATATAAAATTTTGAGAAGATAAGTCTCAGTTTGGGGTTAAACCTGATCCTTACAACAAAATTTTTGCCCTTGAAACTGCTTTTGAATAAATGTTTCTTTACATAGATTTCAACTCTGACAGTCTCTCCTAGTCAACACTGACTTTACTAAAATTTAAAAATATGTCTCAACATATTTTAAAGGAAGATGAAATTCTAAAAGCAGCAAGAAAATACTTTCCTTTAAAATAATTTGATATAGAATTATCAAACTTTCTAAAAATTCAGAACTAGAATCAGTATTCATTAAAAATGTTTACTTTCATCTGATAAGACTGCCACTTTCTAATTACTTGTTTCTCTTTTGTTAGTTTGAATATCTGATTCTAATTTCACTGGTACAGTATTGAAGACTTATGGATTTTATACTTCCAAAGTCTCTTCTCTACAGTTCATAAAGGGAAAAGGATGTTCAGAAATCTCCACTATAAAGAATGCTGAATGGACTAAAATTCAGCAAGGATAATGCTGCATATAATCAAGTATTCTTCAATGTTTTCCTGAAGAAGTGAGGCAAAAAGCCATATATAGAATTGTTATATATGCCTTTCTCTCCATTTCTCTCTCTCTTACTCTTCTCTCTCATCGCAATCTTTCATTTTCCATCACCCTCTCCTTTCCTCTCTTTATCTCTTTCTTTTGTTTTTTTCTGTTCCTCAGATCCTACCATATACACATTTTTATATATGTACATATATATGTACCTATATATGTGTGTGTATATATATATATATATATATATATATATATATATGCACACACACACATAGATAAAGGATTCTGGTTGTCTTCTTGAAGCCAAAGAATTTACAATTTATATTTTCTATTTAGATACATAATAGCTTCCAAACTATGACCAAGTTTTTATATTAAATTTTAATCCTTCTGTCTTTAAGATCCATGAACTCGTTGATATTGATTTTTGACCCAGTTTTTTTTTCATTTTCAGCCTGTTCATTTTATGTATCTGGCTGTTTTGTCATAAACTATCCATCAAGGATCTGTCTAATAAACTGAAGACTATACTTTAGTACTTTTCTCCACCTGTCTTGTAGATACTATTACATTTCACTCTCACAATTCAACCATCTCAACTCCTAAATATACTTCTTCCAGATGGAATGTCCTATTGAAGTGCTTGTTTACATGTCATCATAGGTAATAAGTTATAGTCTACTTAGACCCATTGTTACCAGGTGCCTGGTACAAACTCTCATAGGTTCATGCATGGACTATTGTAGTAGCCTTCTGGTTTGTCTTCCATCTTCAAGTCTTTTCCCACATTAATCCATTTTGAACTTATTTGTCAAATTGATCTTCTTAAAGAACAGATCTAAAAATTTCATCCTTAACCGTTATTCAGTTAACTTCAGTTATTCCCTTGTGTATCCAGGATCACATATAAAAATCTCTGTTATGCTTTTAAAGCCCTGCATAACCAGCCCCTCTCTTACCTTTTTGGTCTTTTTTATATTTTATTTCTCTTTACATAGTCTCCAATCTAGTGACACTAGCCTCCTTGCTGTCTCTCTGGAAAGGCAAGAGCATCTTCACTTGCCTCTCCCATGGATGGAATCTCTCCTTCATGATTTGTTTCCTAGATCCCTTGGCTTTCTTCATGCCTTAGCTAACATCTTGCCCTCTATGAGATTTTTTTTATTCTTTTCATGTTAATGCCTTCCCTCTTTTGATTATCACCAATATCTCCTGTCTCTCCTTTTCTCTCTCTCTCTCTCTCTCTCTCTCTCTCTCTCTCTCTCTCTCTCTCTCTCACACACACACACACACACACACACACACACACACACA
>NC_058130.1:453982266-454015173 GCF_016433145.1 Gracilinanus agilis | reverse complement strand
TATATATATATATATATATATATATATATATATATATATATATATATATGATTTCTTTCTTGTATATATTTGTTTTCATGGTTTCCCCCCATTAGACTTTGAGCTTCTGGCTTTTTTTTTTAAATTTCCAACATAGGGGGCAGCTGGGTAGCTCAGTGGATTGAGAGCCAGGCCTAGAGAGACAGGAGGTCCTAGGTTCAAATCCGGCCTCAGACACTTCGTAGCTGTGTGACCCTGGGCAAGTCACTTGACCCCCATTGCCTACCCTTACCAATCTTCCACCTATAAGTCAATACACAGAAGTTAAGGGTTTAAAATTTAAAAAAAAAGAAAAAAGAAAAAAAAATTTCCAACATTTAGCACAGTACCTGCACATAGTATACACTTAATAGATGTGTGTTGACTAACTTACTAACCTATCACATCTCTCCACTACCATATGGTTGTGAATGTTGTGTACCATGAATTGCAACCATTAAAAGATAATGTGTGTTTGTGTGTGTGTGTGTGTGTGTGTGTGTGTGTGTGTGTGTGAAGGAGCTCTAAATTTTCTAAAATGCAATGTAGTCCACTCAGTTCAGAGTTGATTATGGGTCCAGTTTATTGCTTCATACAGTCCTTGTCTAAGAAAGACTAATGGACATGTGGGAGGGGCTGCCCATCAAAGTGAATTTCATTGTTTGGGCAAAAAACATTTTTCTTCTGTTCAGTTTTTAACCCTAATATGTTCTGTAAGATAGAATAAGCATTTTTCATTACACATTATTTGAGTTCACAGTATTCACAAGACTGATATTAGGAATGTATCATGCAAGCATATAACCAAATGTATCTCATAATAATGAGCAGCTAGAAAGTGATACAAAAGTCATTACTCTACTTCTTCATTTTTCTATCTATTTACCATCCAATGTTCACCTCAACAACAATCCTTGCTTATAATTTTATCATTTCCATTGTTATAGCCCATATATTTCAGAAGACATCAACTAGCTTATTTGTATTGAATCCAATATTTCAAAAGACAGACTGAAAAGAATCATCAAAATAATAATGCTCATCTATATAAACATATATTATAACTGAGGATTGTGCTTTATGGTTTGCAAAGCACATTAGATCCTCACATAAATCCTGAATAATATATACTATTTATATTATTATTGACATTAAACAAAAATTCTAAAGCACCTACTCTGTACTATATTCTCCATTATGTACTACATGTACAAATATAAAGGATATATGTCATAATGATCCTGGTGTTATGAGGAACTGAAGCTGAGTGTGTTTAATTTGTGATAGTGAAACACAAAGGACCCCACAGAAATAGTTGCTGTGAATCTTCTAAACCCAACTTCAGATATAACAGTTTCCCAGAATAGCCAAATGAAGAATCTGTGATTGGAATTGTACAACTACTTCTAATTCACTATTCTGGCCTAGAAAGGATAACGCTAAAGTTGACTGCAAATTATATTTTGCTATAACTGATATTATTCTCCTTTCCCTCAAATATCCCAGGGATATAATCACTAAGCCCTAAGATAGAGTTGACACCAAATCTAGTTAAGTTTAAAGATTTAATGTTATCAGGCTTAGGAGGGAAAGCAAGGTAATGATTAGGAAGGAGGGAAACAGGAAGTCCTTAACCTAAGCTAATGATGATAAAGATGATACTTGAATTGATGGTAGTCAGGTTTATCAGTTGTCAATTGCTAATTGCCAGTTGCCAATCTGGCTGGGCCAGACTGGTTTCAACCTAAATCAGGTTACTTTGCTGTTAGATGTTGTTGCTTCTTCTTGGTGAATAAATAAGGACTAGGCTAATCAATATAAGGGTAACACAGGATCTGGGACTGTGAAATTGGTTGGTGCTTGTTACTGATAACTCAATTTGACCTTAGGCCAACCCTCACCACAACCTCCCACTTTCCCAAAATCCAGTCAAAGATTGAGATGCCTCACCAAGTTCACATCCTTCCTTATATACCTGACCTTCAAATGTCTTGGCATACGCCAACTCCTGCCAGGCTCATTTCATTCTATGTTTTAATCAGGTAACTGTCCATCATCTTGCTTTCCATATTGCTGTGCAAATTATCATTACATATAGAAATCCCAATTATTAACTAATGTGGGAAGAGATATGAATATCTCTTCCCATATTCGTTGATTCATATATATATATATATATATATGGAGAGAGAGAGAGAGAGAGAATTATAAAAAGAATTAATAACTGTAATGTAGAAGATGGCAGTATGGAATTCCTACAAAATATATTTATATTTAAATACCTAGTACTTACATGAGATGTTATTAGTAGTTGGGGAGGCAAGGAAATATTTGACTTGTGGTCAAGTTGGTGTTTGAGTAAAGGCTTAGAAAGTGCTTCTGTGACATATAGGTAGGTAAGGAGAAAAGTATATTCCATATATGGAAAAGGAGATAGATGGTGAAGAGAGATAATAAATTTTGCTGGAATTAGAAGTATGAGTAAAGTAGTATTTTACACTGATACTAGAAAGTCCTGGATCTGTTTGTAATGGCCTTTAAAATCTAAGTAGAGAGATTTCTGAATTATCCTATAGATAATAGAGATCTCCTCCTCTTGCCCCCTAAAACCCTGACAACAGGCATCAGCAGTTGTAACTGTAAGGAGTTCCAAGATATAGGATTATTAAATGATCTTGCAATAGAAATCTTTCCCTAGTTCTTATTTCTGCAATCTCCTGCTCACTATGGTGCTTAAGATGTTTAATTTTATTGAGTAAAAGTCCTGGGAATATGCTAAGCTTTCTGTGATTCTGAGATATTGGATGGCTTTCTATTTCTGAACTCTACCTCTTTCCAGATGGCCATTCCAACTTATCAAATGAGAACTTCCTTGCAAAACTTTTCCTCTTCCCTGTGTGAGGCCATGAAAATAATTAACTTGTTTTGGTCTCTGTAATGGCCCATAATATCCATGTAGTTCCCTTTCTGTTCAGATTTAGAGTATGTATTTTAGAAGGAAACTGATAAGTTCAATTAAAATTCCTCTGAGGTCCTAGTTAGGAATATTTAGATATTTACACAAAGATTAGACTCTTTGTTTAACTTTATATTTCTGCTTATTTCTAGTTAACCTCTGCCCCCTTCTGACTGAGGCAAAATTCAGGTTATTAGAAACATTTTGCTTATGAAACAGCAGATCATATTACAGTGTCTATAGATAGAAAGGTATGAGGAGAAGAAATGAGGAAAAGAACCGACTGAAGTTAGTCTTTCATATCATCCAAGTTGTGAAGGCAACTAGGGGATTCAGATGATAGAATTGTAGGAAAATTAACTTCAGATTCGACCTCAGGCATTTATGAATTCTTTCACCCTGGGAAAATAATTCAGCCTCCTGCCCCAATGTATAAAATAATTAATAATAATAATAATACATCTACCTCCTTGGGACGTAGATATAATATAATATTTGAAATGTTTAAAAACTTTATAAGTATTAAATAAACGCTAGCTAAATATCATGTTATTATTGTACCTACAGATCCAATAACCTTTTTCAGTATCTCCCTTCTTAGCTGTTGCTCAAGCCTGTTCATGAGTGTTGTACTGAAAAGCTCCCCAATTTTTAGATTTCTTCCCCCAGGAATGGTTCCTGAAGTTTTGACTGAGTTTCCTAACCCACTGAAATAGATATTCTGTCCACTGTCTTTTCACTTTGTACAGTAACTTTTAAAGACCTTTCACACTTTGTAGGAAGTCTTTTAGATGGTTCATTGATAGAACTGTGTTCTCTCCAAGTTAAGGTTTCAAAGCTAAAAACATATTTCACTAAGTCCTGCCTAGCCATCTGACCATGATATAATGACATAAACTTCCGTCTAGGGCAGACTGGACAAAGTTAACTACTTCTAGGGATTTAATATCAAAATAATTATACCAATGAAACAAATATAAATCATTTTTAGAATGAAATCATCTATGAAGCTGCCTAGTGGAAGCCTGTTTCAGACCCTAAGCAGGTTGGAGATAATAGGGCATAAGCTGTTCTGAACCCAGGAATCCTGAAACTTGGCACAGAATGACTAAAAATGGATGATGTTATAAATCAATGCTTTTCTCATTGGTGTCCTGTTGCAGACAGGGAGTCCCTATTGTTTCTTGCCACTTTTCATGCCTAACTAAGGTGAGTGCACTCAGGATCTAGCCTCAGTAAGGAGAAGCTAATCGTCCAGTTATCTCACATTTTTAGATCTTTAGTATACCACACTCACCTCCTGCTATTGCATTAGGTCTATTTCTTTTTCACTCTTCCCTCTAAGTTCTTCACTGTTCTTCCAAAGAAGGAATGTGGCAGAGAGAATGAAAGGGCACAATTTCTATAAGAATGAATTTCTGTCTTGATAGCATTATATTTTATAAGTTGGTAAAACTACAATGAATGTGTTATACTGAAGAGGAATGCTCCTTTAAAATAATGACCTTTGTAACAAGTATATATTTCCTCTGTTTTTAAATTATTTGGACCATTAGGATTTAGTTGGGATCTGGGTGTGGTGGAGGCAGAGAACTTTCTCATGAAGTTTTTTGGTTGTCTCTTGAAACATCTTTTAATTTGAACAATTTTGTTTGATTTTATCTATTTTTAAGCTTATTAATGCTTTATAGAATCATGGAAAACCTGTTATATACTCTGGTATAAATAAAACACTCTATTCTAGATCTTAGTTCTCAGTTAATCATGGGAAAAATCTGGAAATCTTTGCTCTGATTTGTTCACCAACCAATTCTATCTGATGAAAAGTCTGTAAATAGTTTGCATAGTCCTGTGAAAAATAATCTAAAATAATTCAGGGAACAAAGCAGCCTTAGAAACAGCAAATAAATAACTATGCAATTCTCAAAATACATTCCTATGAATAATGTGTGTGTTTGAAATGTGCATTTTTCATTTGAAAAGCTTAATTGTAATCAGAAGCAACACAGAACAAAATAATCTTTTTTCCTGGATAGGAAGTTATCTTTTGAAGCTTTGCTGAAGTCTGTTCTTATATGCATGTATATATGTGCATATACACATATATACACATATGTAGTTAAGCAAAAGTAAATACATACATGTGTGTGCACACAACACATATATGAACATCAGTCTGGCAAAGTGGATAGAGAAATGACCTCAAAACCAGGATTACCTGGATCAAAGTCCTGCCTCTAATACATACTTACTATATGATCCTGACTAAGCAATATCTCCTTAGCATCCGAGGTAACTCTCTAAGAATATAAGTTTCAAAGAAAGATTGAAGGACCTTCTTCAAATAGTATTTCCCTACACCAATGAAATCACAGGACCTTATATGTGTACCTTAAATATCAATAAAGATAGTCTATAAAGAAATCAGTAAGAAATAATTCAATATTTCTATGAATTCATGACCTCATTGGTGTGGGTTTTCTATGTACTTGAGGAATTAAATGTTCTCATTCTCTTTGATTCTCATGAATTTTTTCTTTAAATTCTCCATAAAAGGAGATATGTAGTCAATGTCCTGCATCCCTTGCCATTTTTTTTCTGTTTCATGAATATTTGATCCTCTCTATTTCTTCTCTCTCAATATCATTAGCAGCATCACTGTATCAACTTCTGTTTCTTGATGTCATTATTAATATTTCTCATGAGTCACTTATCCTTAGTAATAAGTCACAATTTATATTTAACCTTATCTCCTTCCTTTCTCTTCAAAGGAAGATGGCAGGGTCTTTAATATTTTGCTGGCCCTAGGAATTCCTAAAGTGAGGACATATCTTTACCAATGAAAACTGACAGTTTCTAAGCCACTTAAAAAATTCCCTAGAACAATAGTATGTAAATCAAGTAGAAATTGGTAGTACATAAAAATCCCTGCAGGGCTCATTGGAATAGAAAACTACAAAGTAACATTATTTATGTTGTATTCTCTAATTTATTTTGCTAAATTTTTTCCAACTATAAGAATTTGAGGAATTTGATATCTGCCCTTTGGCAATGAAGAGTTAAGTGACTTTCCTGGTATCACTAACCAATAGATATTAAAAGTGGTATTTGAACCCAGAGCTTCTATCCCTGCCACCTCTCTCTCTCTCTCTCTCTCTCTCTCTCTCTTTCTCTCTCTCTCTCTCTCTCCCCCATTCTCTCTCCCTCATGCTCACCCAGTACCCAATTCACTCTACTAACTTGCTTCTTCATAACATGTGCAATTTTTATACTCCATTAAGGTTTTCTTTTCAATCATATGACATAAAACCCAGTAATTTTTTCTATTATTATGATTCCTTGTGGATGTCAAAAATTAAAAATGAAAAACCATTTAAAATTGTCACAATGAAATGCTTATTGAAATGATCCAGCAGCATTGAGGAGCAAGGTATAAGAAAATTACTTTTGCTGATTTTATAAGTTGGGTAAAGTGGGAGGAAGAAGGAATATCTATTAGTGGAAAAGGTCATAATGGATATGGGGGTTAACAGGAGAAAAATCACACATTTTACAAAAAATATATACATTTTATTTTTCCTGAATACCAGTCATTATAATTTATTAATATTAATTTTCTAATATTTTGCAATCCATGTTCTCTCTTCCTCCCTATGAAATCAGGTAAAATGATACAGGTTGTACATATTGTCATATATACATATTTCCATGTTCATTATGTTGTGAATAAACATATTGCTTACACTAGAGAAAAATTCATGGAGGAAATAAAAAGAATGGTGTGCTTCAATTTGCTTTCCCAATGTAAATCCTCTGTGTGTGTATGTAATTTCTTGGAGTCATCCTGGATCCTTATCTTGTTGATAATAGTTAAATCATTCACAGTCGATCATCATACATAACCTTTGTTACTGAAAATAACTCATCTTTTAAAGAATGGTCAGAGAAGAAACACTGGTGTAAAGATCAGGAGAAGCTCTTATCAGTTAAGTAGTTGGGGGCAATTATATTATTCCATGGACTGGGATACAGTCCTAGAGAAGGGAGGACCTGGGTTCAAAGCTGGCCTCATACACTGCCTAGCTGTGTGACCTTGGGCAAGTCACTTAACCCTCATTGCTTTGGCTTTTCAACTCATCTGCTTTGGAACCAAAACACTTTATTCATTCCAAAATAAGAGTGTTAGAAATAAAAGTAATTCTGAATGCAGTAGGGAACTGACCCAAGAGATAGGTAAACTGGTTTGGATGGACCTGGTGAGAAATTAGTTTAATCTTAATAGTGGAAAAGATTTTCTAGTGGATAATTTGGACATGCGACTTGTATGCAAATTGAAGGACAGGAACTATGAAGGCAGATAGGTGTGGCATATTCTGCCAACAAAATTTAAAGGGTTATTGATTACTCCATGTGGGATGGAATTTAGAATTCTGGATTTTGGAAGTAACTATTCAAAATCTCATCCCACATAGGTTTTTGGCCATCAATACATAGTGTTATTAAATCTGAAAAAAAAAAACAGAACTATTAAATATTCAGAAAAAAAACATTTTTTAATTATGGAAAAAGGGTTGAGTGCATTATTAGGTTCCCTCCCAGAACATGCCCACTACAAATCCTTGTAGAGTCCCAAGACTCTGGTTTCTCTGGTCACTGACCTCTGAGAGTGTCACCCTTAGCATGAAAACTCCAAAGAGTCATTAAAATTGGAAAGTTTAAATAACCTTTTAGGGTATCTGGGTACTGAGGATGAGAAAGCATAGTTGATTGGCTTTACAATGGTAACAAAGAAAATGGGAAGTCCCAGAAAAAGATAACAGTGAGAGGCTGGTGCTTAATACCTTAACAAATGACTTTGATCTAAGGGGAGAAATAATTGGGACAAAAAGAGATACTTAACACCTGATGGGATTAGCCATCTCTACTTAAACTACTTTAAGGTCTTTTGTTAGTCTGAGACTCCTGAAAGGATTTCCCTTAGGAAGAAACTCTCATGTGACAAGGTCAAGCTTGAAGTTTTCACCTTCAAGCTAACTAGACTGGGGGAGTCATCAGATCTCAATAGGCTAAAAGTTTTGAGGTTTTTAGATTCCTTGTCTACATGGTTTCTAGGAGATATATGTTAAAATATCAACAATCAGCTCTCCAAAAATGTAGCATGACAAACTTTTAAATTTAATCTGCATTGTTAGCATTTTCTTTACCACTTTCTGGAGTCTAGACACTCAACAAAACCAATCATGCCCTATTTTTAAGTGTTTGCCAATCTGCGTGTTGTAAATTTTCATAAAGAAAATTCACTCATTGGTTGGTTCTATGTATACTTCTATGCATCCCTGGTCTTTGGCTTTATGAATCCTTGTTAAACTTTAATCCCATGTGGTCTCCTGGCCTGTCATTGTGACATGAAGCTTCAAACAACCTCCTTAAGAGAAGAGGAACTGCTGGACAGAAAATTTACTGGAAATCATGTCTCAATTGAGATCTTTGAATGATATCCCTGAGTTTTTATCAGTTCCTATAAACAGTATTCATGCTGATATCATCAGATAAGGTTAATTGGATAGGTTTGATATTGTTTGAATAGAATTTGAGTAGGCTTTAATCCCTTTGCCCCACACAATTATATGGAAGTAGAATTATTTGTCTTCCCAATAGAATTAATGAAAATATGATGGTCACATGTCTTGTGAAAAGCACACTTATTATGCGTTAATAGCTATCCCTGATACAATTTTGCTTTATTTTTATATTTATTCTTCTATGTAAATAAATCAGAAATAGGGTGTGTATTTTGAAGAATACTTTAAGAACTGAAATGAAATAAAAGTGGTTATTATTACAGTTGTATGTAATAATCTCTTTACTCAATCATAATAAGATTCTATAGTTTATAGTAAGTAAAATAAACTCTTCATTTAGAATGAAGAGTTTATTTTGAAGTCCTTCATAAGTACACTAATGACTGTTAAAAAAAACACAAAAATAAAATCTTACAACTTTAAACACTCTTAGCAAGACATAAATGATATAATGCTGAAAGTGATTCGAGATATTAAAAATAGCTTTATTATGATTTTAACTTTGATTTAGTGATATTATAAATTATCTTATCAGCCTGATTTAGGTCCAGTCAACATGATAATCAATATGTAGGAAATAATTCAAATGTAAATCTTAATATATTTTAAATCCCAGAGTTCTCTAGTTGTAATCTAAAATTTACTACAACCTAATAATCAATTTGTAATTTGTAACTGTCTAAAACTTGTTAATAATCAACAGAAAAGTATCTCCTCTCTTATCTAGTCATCCCCTTAGTAAGCCTCTCATTGCATTTTAGTGTTGATTCCTATCAGGAGTTTGCCAGCAGGTATTTGTGGCATTTACTTCAGAATACTAAATGCAAGTAGCCCTGAAAATTTTATGTACTAATTAAGGAAAAGTAGAGAACACATAGATTTTACCTTTGTTGCTAGTCCTATGATCCATGTTTTCCAAAGGATGTGACAATGGCTATAGGTCTTTGCTATCCTGGAGCCCATGCTTTGAAGAATACTTATTTTTTTCTTTGACACCTTTTAATTAATAAGTAAATAAAATCCAAAGTTTTCACTATTCTCTTATCCTCTTTTGGCAAGCTTTGACTTGGCATTTCATTCATAATTGGTGGTTCTGGCAGAGAAACTCAGTGACATATTTTGAGAGAGTTCTAATTTAAGCTGAGAACCTCTCTCTATGTGAAAGTGTATGATCTGAAATGATAACCCTCAGAGGAGAATGATGACATGTTTCAAAAAAAATTAGTGAGTCCTTAAGTTTTCATATGAAAAGAATCAATGAGAGAACACAGCTGGTATAGGCACATTTAAGAAATATGCTCAGCACTACACTGGGATTGCATCAAATAACAAGCATAATAATGAGTTGGATAGCTTGTAGAAATCTCAAATAAACCTTTCTCAATTCTGAGACTGTCATAATCTACAAATTCAACACTTATTTTTGCTCATGGCACGAGGGTCATGAAGATTTTCCCATGGCTTCCTATTCTTTTCATCTTTCCTTAGAAAAGGAAAATACTTTCCCCAGTGTAAACACATGTGGTGCACAGCCCACAGATAAAGGTACAGGTTGTCTTTCTAACAGAGACTGGTGATATGAATTAATGAAGCTTTGAGACTTATTCTGCTCATTGAAACTGGAAAAGAACCAAATGCAAACTGTTATGCTTTGTTATCCGAATAGGTACTCATTTTATGTTTTACCTGGTAGCTATATAAAGTGTCTAGAAAGCCTTACAACAGAAAGAATGAATGTACACAACCAGAGGAGTTGCTTTTACCCAAGGGACAAATATAGATAGATAGATAGATAGATAGATAGATAGATAGATAGATAGATAGATAGATAGATATAGATAGATGGATGAATAGATAGATAGATGAATAGATAGATGGAGAGATAAATATAGACATAGATAGATGAATGAATAGATGCATAGATAGATAAATTGATAGATTGAGCTACAGATAAATGGATGAATAGATAGATGATAGATAGATAGATAGATAGATAGATAGATAGATATTAGATAGATATTTCATATTATTCTGAATTTGACTCCAACTAAAGCAAGTAAACAAAGAACTATTCATATACATTATATGAATCCAGGATCCCACTAAAATGATCACCTATGGGAAGTGGTTTATGGGTGGCAGTAAAACCATCAACCATAATAATTTAAATGAGTTAGTGATATGTATCATTAAGGATAATATATGCTTTCAATTTTGCCAGAAAGAAAAAACTCAGAAAAGAGGAAGAATGTACTTTCTTTTGGCATGTTTTTTTTTTTTTTTTCCGATTTGGTTTATTTTATATGCCTGTAAGAAGGAATTTGAGGGTGGGGCTGACAACGGAACCCCAAGAGTGAAGAACGGTTGATGACTGTTGGAAACAAGAGTATTTAGGGGAGAACCCTCAAACAGGAGGGGAGTTGGTTTGACCTCTTTCCTTCTCACCCAATCCACACTTCAGGAGCCTCTTTTTACATGCCTTAACATTTGTTTTCATCCTCATTAGTTCAACTATATTGAACTTGAAAGAGTTGGATTTTTATTTTCAAAAGGATCTTAATAGATTTTATGAGAGCTCTAGCAGTTGCCTCTCAATATGACAGAATAAATTAGTTTTAAATAATTTTGATAAAATATTTTGCAAGGTAGAATCAATTCTAGAAATTAGAAACTAACATTCCCATTAGTCAATTTTTAAATATTTTGCTGTTTATTTTTTTAACATCACAATAATTTCTGGAAGTACCTCTTTTATAAATCTCTGTTTCTGGCCTAAGCCTTCCCATGTAACCAAAAAAACAAAAACCATACAAATATCTGATGTGAAAACTTCAGACAATTTTTGCACAAATTTTCCCTGTCTTGCTTCCATGAAGATGAAGAAATGTTTTTTATCAGCTCTCTTGAAACACTATGAGATTTTTAAATTGCTGTTTAGTTTCCCTTTAGTTATCTTTTTTTTGTATTTTATATGTTATTGTGCATATGCTTTTGGTTCTGCATATTACAATTTGTAGAATTCTTCACAATCATTCATTGATTTAAAATAGTTATTTCATTTCAGAAATTATAACAGTAATTTTCATATCCAATTTATTATTAATGGGAATATCATTTATTTCCAGTTCTGTATTACAATAAAAAGTGCAACTGAATATTTTAATATGAATTGGACTTTTTTTGCGTTTAAATTCTTTGAAGATCACTTGTTCAAAAGTTATAGACAAGTCATCCTTTTTTTTTGCTGAATAATGATCAGATGACAGTATCAATTCATGACTTCATCTATTTGTTATTCCAAAAACATTTTTATTTTATATAATATATTTTTCTATTTTTCAATATCTCCATTATCCCTTGTTTCAGTAGCAGTTGCCCCCTACCCACTTTTTGAATGTGATCTCCTTTTGTTCTCTTCTTTTTTAAAGTTTTAACCTTTTATAACCACATTAAGTATTAAAATGAGATTATTAGTTTAATCCAAATTTATCAGTCAATTATTCAATAAGCATTTATTAAACATCTATCACATAGCAAATTCTGGGCTAAACCCAAAGTTTAGAGAAAAGAGAAGAGAAATACAGTTCTTTCTCTTGAGAAGCTCATTTCTTAAATCTAATAGGAAGAGAAAAACATGCAAACAGCCTTTTACAAACAGGATATATACAGAATAACCTGGACATTTTAAGCAGAGGGGAAAAATAGGATAAAGTGAGAGCAAGAAGAGCTTCTTTTAAAAAGTTAATTTCTAGCTAGTACTCATGTTATTGCTATTCCTATTTAATAAACTCCAATAGCTCTCTGTTATTTAGTATATGCCTTGTTTGTGCAGATATTAGGCAAAGAACTACTTGAGAGCAGGAACTGTTTCTGTTTTTGTTTTTAGCCCTTAAAATGTTTGTGACTTTAAAATCAAGGTGATTTTTCCCTAGCACTCTCAATTTCTTTTCTATTCTGGTCAATCAAAACTTCATTCTTTCTTCCAGTGATTCTAATAAAGTTTGTGCAATGTCAGAGATTTTCTTTAAGATTTTACTCATAAATACTGTATAATGTATCTTCTACATGTCTTAATTATTAAAGGCAAATATTTAAAAGTATACACACAAGTATGTACATAGACAACATTACACAGTCTACATGTGTATATATGTAACAGGCTTATGTATATACATATATATGTATATATATACATATATATACCCATCATGAATATTTTCTTATGTTGGCTTATGCTCTTTTCCAGCCATACTTTTAGATTTGGTACTCAGCAGTGGAATCAGGCTTTGCACACTTTTGAAAAAAAATGGCATATACTTCCATTATACTAATCTGTATTAAAGGTGATTTAAGAAATATTTGCTGTTTCTTCCAACACCTGAAGGATTGCCAAGGAGGACAGCCTGCGCCATGTGTGAGAGCCTAGGTTTGGGCAGTCTACATTCATGTTTGGTTGGTTTAATCAAGGATATGTTCTCATAAATGCTTCCCCAGGCTGACGTGTCCAGGTTTTGGTACTCTTGTTCAGGATCACAGTAATAACTGTAGTATCCCTCTCTAGTGATATATCTTAAGCAGTGATATCCTTGCCTAGATGCTAGTCAATATTACTATCACTAGTTTCCTTGGTGGAGAGTTCCAGGCTCTCGGTTTCCCTGCATTGCCCAGAGTATCAAACTGAAAGTTGTTTATGAACTTCATATACTCTTATCTCTTTAGGCAGATCTAACCTAGCAGACTGGCTTCATTCTGCTTTGTCCTTGAGTTATTTGATCTTTTCTTGATCACTGCTGATAAAATGAGGGGGAAAATATTACTGGTCATTATGAGAGAATTATATTGTTGGGCTTCCACTCAATCTACCATCTTGAGGAGAGTCCTGATAAATATTTGTCATTGTTTCATAAATTTTTATAATATATCTCCCTTCGTGTTTAGATCTAACTTGTAATTCTACATGCTATCTTTTTTTTAATTCATATTGCCATGGATAAGCTATGATTATTGTATGTCTTTACAATTATTTATGTCATCTTTAATTCCTTAAGATGAATATTATAATTTTATTTATATGAATATCAAATTTTGATATACTATATCTCAAGTATTAGGTATATTTTGTAGTTATTGTAAAAGAAATTTTCTTTTTACTATTTCTCCTGAGTATGAATCAGTAATGTTTAGAATTATTATCTCTTTGTGTGGATTTATTTTGTATCTGAAAGCATTAATACTCTCATTTAGCTTCTTCACTAGTTCTCTAGGATTTTCTATGCATATTCTCTACAACTAATGAGGAAGCTAAGTGAGAGTCAACTTATTCTGAATTGATAAGATTTTTGTGATAAAATAATTTTTAATATGGCATGATAATTTTATTTCCCATTTGTCATATGATAAATATTTAATAAGTACTTACTATGTGAGTGGAGCTGTGTTAAGTGTTGTGGATAAAAAATAAGAAAAGGAAATATAGTTCCTGCCCACAAGAAGTTTTCTCTCTAAAAAGAAAAAGACAGTATAAAAAAGAAAGCTAAAAATTGGAAGGATGGACAAGAAACAGGTACCCTACAGGCACATGATGATAATTGAATGTAGTAGATCGGAAAGTTCCCTGGACTTCTTACTCATTTGTAAATGAAGGTTTTGGGAAATGTCTATTTTTGCTTTGTTTTTCCACCTTCCAATCTTCCATGCATAAAAGTTGAGATGCACGAGGTATAAACTCAGAATTGCCTTAATTATATATTTCAAGAATTTGTGGTGATTTGAATCACTTTTTCATATCCCTCTAGGGAGACTGGGTGTATTATTTGACAACTCCCTGTTCATATGATTGGACTAGGTATCAATTAGGAAATGGCATTTATTCTTTTAATAGTATTAATAAAGTATTATTTTCATAGGCATAAAGCATATGACTAATGGTAATTAAGGATGTAAAAAAGGATGTATTCATAAATGTTATATACACATATGCATTTTATATATCCACATATGTATGTATCTACATTATATATATGTATATATATACTTATGTAGATTATAAGGATGATATTAGAAAATAAGTATTATTTTATTAGTTTAGAGGTAAGAAGTAGAGAAGCTGGCTTGAGGAAGAATTAGAGTTTCAAATAGAGCTGAGAAAGAGTTAATTTTAACTGTTGGCAGTTGTAACCATTATTCTATGACAGTTACACTCTCTGGGTGTGGCATTTTGGCAGTTGGCTTCTGGCAGTTGAGAGCCACACACAGGTTCTTTTCTCTCTCAAGGCTAGAGAAGGTAACATCTTTGCCTCTCTATCTCTTTCTGAGTGAAAGTCTTGAAGTGGAGTGTTTTCTTTTCCAACTTGGGAAACACTATTCATTTATCTGTTACTGTGTGTAGATTGGCTAAACTCAGAAAAGACCAAAGAAAATCTGATCTTTGGGTTGGACTCTGAGTCTCTTAAGGCTGAATCTTTTTTGTTGTTGTTTTATTTTTTATTTTTTTTTATTTTGAATATTTTCTCCTATTTACATATTTAATGTTCTTTACCTTTCCCCCAATCTCCCCTAACCCCCCTTAGCCGACATACAATTCCACTGGGTTTTACACGTATCATTGATCAAGGCCTAATTCCATATTATTGATAATTGGAGTAGAGTTATCATTTAGTGTCTACATTCTCCAATACTATCTCCAACAGCCCATGTGTTCAAGCAGTTGTTTTTCTTCTGTGTTTTTCCTCCCATGGTTCTTCCTCTGAATGTGGCTAGTTTTCTTTCTTATAAGTCCCTCTGCCTTGCTCTGGATCCTTGCATTGCTGCTAGTATAAAAGTCCGTTATGTTCTATTGTACCACAGTGTATCAGTCTCTGTGTACAATGTTCTTTTGGCTCTGCCCCTTTCACTCTGTATCAGTTCCTGGAGGTCATTCCAGTTCACATGGAATTCCTCCAGTTCTTTATTCCTTTGAGCACAATAGTATTCCAACACCAACAGATACCACAATTTGTTCAGGGTTAAGGCTGATTCTTGTTGAGACTCAACCAGCTAGCCTTGGCTATTTTTATAAATTAAAGGTGAAGTTAAGAATTATAGTGGCAGTTTTGGTTAGAATAGTATAAAATTTTGTTAGATCAATAAAGATTAGCACAGTCTATGAACCAAAGGAGAAACAGTTCCTTATGGAACCTGGTTGTTTATTTGGGTAGAGTTAGAATTAGAAATTCTTTTACCCTTATATAAATTTTAAATAAAAAGGTTAATTTTCTATAGAAGAGTCTCTTTAGGGTTCCTTGTGCCTGACCCTGAAGGGAAGTTCATCTTTGAGCTTCACTTCACTTTACCACTCAAGACACTATTTATCAAAAGTATCAGAATCGATTTTGAACCTTTATTTTCTTTCTATCTGGATTGCCTATTTTATTTTTACAAGATACATACAAATACACACTTATATAGACATGCATGTATATTTATAAACATTATCATATCTACCTTGGCTACCAAAATGGAACTGAGAAGTTTATGATCTGCTACTCTTCTAATTTTATTTTAGAATCATTTTTAATGTTAAAGTCATGTTTTGATTTAGAATATAATGTGGTGTATGTTTCAAAGTATTGGTATAAAATAAAATTCTTCCAATTTATTTTTCACTTTTCTCAGCAATTTTTATCAAATGAGTTCTTTTCTAACTTATTTATGTCTTCTATTTTATCAAACACTGAGTTATTGTGTAGCATTTTAAAAAAAAATCTCCTTTGTCTAATCTAATTCCATTGATCTATTTTAAAAATAAATGAGATGATTTTTATGACTGTTGCTTTATAATATAATTTGAAGTCAGATAAAGCTATTCCCCCTTCTTATTAAAAACAATATAACTTTTTGCTCAATGACAGTCTGTAGTATTTTTTGAATTTGTGTTAGTTTCATTTTATTTTGTTTTGTTTTGTTTTTGCTCAGTCATTTAAGCTTTGTTTAATCTCATTTATTGTTATAGATTTTTTTCTCGTCATCAGAAAAATAGAATAGATTTCTGAAGACAGTTCCCTTCAGCTATCCTCACGTTAACTCAGTTGAGTTTTTAATTTTTTTCCAAATTACATATTGGAATAATTTTAATATTTAGGGTTTTTTTTTATTTTTTCAATCCATGTTCTTTTCTTGCCACTTTTCCCCCTCACAAATAATATGATATACATTGTTCATATATTGTCATATTATATATATATTTCCATTTTCATTATGTTTGAAACAAGACACATATTACAGAGAAAAATTCATGGAGAAAATAATGTAAAGAATGGTATGTTGTAATGTGTGTTTGGACATTAGTCCTTCTTTGGTAGTGGCTATCCTTTTTTCTCATGACTCTTGGAGTTATCTTGGATCCTTGCCTTGTTGATAATAGTTAAGTTACTCACACTTCATCATCATACATTGTTTTTACTCTGGCCAACCTTCTCCAAGTTCTGCTTACTTCCCTTTACATCACTTTAAATGTCTTTCCAGGTTTTATGATCATCTTGTTTGTAATTTCTTAAGGAATAATAGTATTCCATTACAATCATTGACCACAATTTGTTCAGCCATTCTCCAATTAATGGACATCCCCCTTTAATTTCCAGTTCTTGCCACTACAAAAAGAACTACTATAAATACTTTTATACAGATAGGTCCTTTCCTTATCTTTACCCAATTTGGGATACAGATCAATAATAGTGGTATTGCTGTTTCAAAGAATGTACAGTTTTATAGCCCTTTGGCCATGGTTCCAGATTGGTCTCCAGAATGGCTATATCATTTTACAGTTCCATCAGTAGTGTGTTTGTGTGCAAAATTTTCCACATTCCCTCAAACATTTATCATTTTCCTTTTTTGTCATGGTAAAAAGTCTGGGGGGGGGGGTAGAAATCATATCTCAAAATTGTTTTAATTTTCATTTCTCAAATTAATAGTGGTTTAGAACATTTTTTCACATGACCAAATAGTTTTAATTTCTTCATTTAATTGCCTTTTTATATTTTGATCATTTGTGAATTGGGGAATGCTTTGTATTTTTATAAATTTGACTCATTTCTCTATACATTTGAGAAATGAAGCCTTTAATAGAGAAACTTACTATAAAGATTTTTTCCAAATTGTTATTTGCCTTTTTGTTATTGTTTGCATTCATTTTGTTTGTGCAGAACTTTTTTAATAGTTTCTATTTTATGCTTCATAATGTTCTCTATTGTTTTGATATAAAATTTTCTTATGTGTAGGTCTAGCAGGTAAACTATTTTTCTTCCATTATTTATTCATGTTATCACCCTTTATTTCTAAATAATATTTTCATTCTGATTCTCCCTTGCTATGTGGTAGGAGGTATTGGTTTTTGACTAATTTCTGCCATGCTGCTTTCCAGTTTTCCAAGCAGTTTTTGTTAAATACTAAATTCCTTCAAAAGTTTAGATCTTTGAGTTTGTCAAACACTGGATTACTATGATCATTTACCATTGCATGTTGAGTAATCTCTATTGGTACTCCTTTTTATTTCCCAATCAGTATCAGATTGCTTGATAGTTATAACTTTACAGTAGAGTTGGAGATCCAGTAGAGCTAAGCCATTTTTTTTTCTTTTTTTGTTTTGTTAATTGCTTTGATATTGTAGGACTTTTGTTTTTCCAGATAAGTTTTATTATTTTTTTCTAGCTCTATAAGATAATGATTAGTAGGGCACTGAATAAGTAAATTAATTTAGGAAGAATTATCATTTTTATTATTTTGGCTCAGACTAACGATGAGCAATTAATATTTTCCGCTTGTTTAGATCTAACTTTATTTGTATGTAAAGCATTTTTCTAGCTGTGATCATATAGTTTTTGAGTTCTTCTTGGCAGGTAGACTCCCATGTATCTTTTATTGCCTCCAATTATTTTAAATGGGATTTCTCTTTCAATCTCTTGCTATTCTGTTTTATTAGTAGAATAGATAAATGTTAATGATTTCCATGAGTTTATTTTATATTCTACACCTTTGCTGAAGTTGTTCATAAATCAGATACATACTAGGTCCCAATTCAAGACCAAGTCTGGGTTTGACTTCAGGTGCTAGTAGAGCCTGTGGGCAGTTCTGATCCTGCAATAGTAAGCAGCCAATCAGCCTCCTGCTTTGGCAACAACCAGGTATTCCACCCTCCTGGAAGGGACCACAATTGCTGGGATCCCAGTTCCTCAGGAAAAAACATTCCATGTTGTGTTCTCCTTCCTCACTTCTCTTTTCCTACCAATACAACCCAGGACAGAGCAGGTTTCCTTTTTGTGTTTCTTAGTTCTCTAAAGTCCCTTGTTGGTTAGTAACAAGGCTTGAGTTTCTTTGTTAAGGCATCCACTGAATCCAAGATTTCCACCCATGGTCCTAGCCATGTGCCAGCCAGACTCCGGAGTGGAGTTCCCAAAAGTTGCAGCTGCTCCCTGTGCCCTCCACCAGGGGAATCTGATTCTATTGGTATCCAGGGAGAAAGAGGCTCCCTTGAATCAGCAAAAAGAGTGAAATTGCTAATCCTGCCCTCCAGGGCTGCTTTCTTTATTCCCTCTATCAGTTCTTATCCTGCCACCCCCCTTCCCCCCCAGTCTATGACTTTGGGACCGAGGCAAGGGAAATTAAAAATATTTCTTAGTTGTCCTTAGCTGTTCAGTTTCACTCTTGGCTTCAATCCTTCTTTACCACTTTTAGTGCTGATTATATGGAGGTATTTTTGGTTGTTTGTGGGGGATTTTAAGAGAAGAAAACTTCACAACCTACTCGGCCATCTTCTCACAAAGCATTGAAGACATTTTTTTTGTGTGTGTGTGTGGGGGACACTCAGAAAAGACAAGGTGAAAGTCAAATTACAAAAATGTTCATTAATTAATACTATAAGGATTTATTTAGGGTGAAGAATGAGGTCCAAATTGATTGAAAAGGGGGATGGGGTACAACTTGAGACTCAGGGCTAGAGGTTTTAGGTCCTGGGTTCAAATCTGTTTCTGACACTTCCTAGCTGTGTGACCCTGGGCAAGCCACTTAACCCCCATCCCTAGCCCTTACCACTATTCTGCCTTGGAACCAATACACAGAATTGATTCTAAGATGGAAGGTAAGGGTTTAAAAAAATTAATTGAAAACCTGAACACTCATGTGCAGAAGTACACATATCTAATTTCTTAAACTATAGATACATTAGAAAGTAAATAGGGGTATAAAATATATCACAAAGCAGAAGATAATATACATCAATTCAGTTAAATTATGAAGTACAGAAAAATCCAAATGTACATTTGGGTTCTAAAATCAAATCTGCAAATAATAAATGTCCAAATCACTTTTCTTCATATTTAGCCTAGTGCTTTATATTGTGTGTGTGCATGTGTGTGTATCAAGAGAAAAACATCTAATAATATGTCATACTAAGTTGCCTTGTGAACTAGAGTGAGAGCCTCAGAATTAGCCAAGCTATGATGTTTCCATTATTTCAAATATTTCATTTTCACAGCCTCTGTTTTCAAAATGTCCAAGCACTGACTCTTCCTCACCTTGACCCAACCAACATGGCTGAGTTGTCCTTATAACAAGGCATGATCTGCTTATTGGGCAGCAGACTTTAAACCTTTAATCCTAATTGTAGGTATGCCTTAGAGAGAGATTAGTCTTTTGAATGTATTTTTAAAATTAAAAAATTATTAAAATCAATATTTTATTTTTAAGTTTATTTTTAAAATAAAAATTATTAGGACATTTATGAAAACATTTAGTGTGAATATTTATGAAAATAATAGAGCCAAGACACAAGATGCAATATTGTTGAATGCAAATAAATATTTGGATATAACTTGCTATATTCCTTGGTATTACTAAGTTATCATGATACTTTAATTACTAGTCTTTTCTCCATATTTAATTGCCATGTATATTACTTATGTTTTCAATCTGTTTGCTGGATCCTAACAAAAATATATATGTCTTTAGGAATTCAGAATATTTTGGCATCCAAAGCATCTCAGTTCTTCACATCTGTTATGAAAAATTCATTAGCAAGAATACTTTGACTACTTTATATTTTCTTATGCAACATTTTGTTCCTCAGAACTAAAACTCTCTTCCTAATTTCACTTTTTCTTAGCTATATAGTAAAAAAACTGCCAGTAAAGATCAGAAGACTTGGTCTCTCTTCTGCTTTCCCTCTCCAGTAAAGAAAAAATTATTTAGGAAAAGTGTGAATCTATATGCCTTGTATCATTTTTGTATTACAGAAATTGATTTATTATTTTTTCCTGACTGCTTCTATTTGAACTATTGCCTTTCCCTCTTCCCCCCCCCCCTTTTTTCATGGGAGGATAGAGGATGCCTCAAAACCTTTTCTCTTTTGATCAATTATTTGAAACAGTGGCTTCCCTTAGAAACTAGAGTTGCTTCTAGCTTCTTTCAAATTTTACAAAATGTATTCTGGAGGAAACTGATTTTGGAAAGAGTTTGTATTTTGACTAGAAAACATCATAATTTGAACAGAAAATTTAGAACAAAATAGGACAGTTTTCATACTGAAAATTACTTTGGCTTTTTAATATGGACTTCTATTATTTTCTCATTTTTTTCTAATATACATCTTGAGGAAAATACAATAAAAACAATCACTTATTCATATCAGGGAGCACAGTTATGTCAGAGACAATTAGTTAAATCCAACTCCATTGAACAAAAACATTTATTAAGGACCTGCAACATTTCTGGGTTCTCTACTAGGTACTGAAAAAACAATGATTTTTTTTAAAAAGCATATTCTATTCCTTCAAGAAGTATATAATCTAAAGAGAGGTTGAACATAGAATGGCATACATACAAAAACAAAAACAGTATGGTACAATGCAAAATTTGTCACTGAACTCCTTATCACAGGCTTCATTTCCACTATCGTCTACTCGAGTAAGAGGCTTCTAATATGTCTTCCTATCAAGTCTCTCATTTCAATTCCATTCATTAAGTTCAATTTGAATTATTTCAAAAGTGAAATACATAAAGCTACCATACAAAATTTAAGGAGGAATCAATCTCTTCAATAAGTAGTTATAAGGGGAAAAATATAAAGCTGACTTCCTAGAAGAGGGGGTTAAATAGAATCTGGAGGAAGAGGAAGATTATAACAGTCAAAGAAAGGTGGAGAGAGCCCATTCTAATCATAGGATTTGGCATAACAGATATGCACAGATGGAATGTATTTTTTAAAATGGAGAAAGAAGAGTAGCCTGTTATCTGGAACAGATAATATGTGAAAGGGAATAAAACTTAAAAAAATTGGTTAGAGCTAGACTATAAAATGTGTTTAATGATCAAATAAGGCTTTATCTTTTATGAATAATGATAAAATATTAAGAATTTACCATGTACCAGATATTCTGCTAAGCAATGAAGGTACACATTAGAGAAAGTAAGGCAATCTGTGTCTTTAAGGAGCTTACATTCTAGTAGAGAGAGGCAGCACACAAAGGGGAGATGAAAGGCAAGTTGGAATATGATAGGTGATAGTATGGTTTATAAATAACTAGATGACAGAACAGCTGGTTTTGGACAGGATTTTGTGAAAGTGCATCTATTAAAATCCAGGGCTATTATAGGTCAGATTATTCTGGCCATTATTCTGGTGGTCAGAGGATGAAAAGGATAAAGACAGTGGCCAGAATGCCAGGATGAATTGAATTTTTAATTAAAAAACAAACCCTGAATACCTCACAGTAAATGATAAGGGGAATGCTTTGCTTCATGGACATTACTTGGTTATGAAAAATGGAATGGGGGAGGCAGAGTCAAGATGGCCACTTAGAAGCAACTAAAGTGGTGTCCTCTGTGAAAACCTTTCCATATCAATGATAAACAAAGTGCTTTGAGGGGAACAGAAAACCAAATCTAACAACAGGACAGAGCCGGGGATCCCCCTGCTAGATTCAACTTAAAAGATACTCAGAGAAGCCTGAATTTTCAGGTTTAAGGAAAAGAAAAAAGGAAGGTTCAAGGGCCCTTCCCCCACCTACTTTGCTTAGACTCAGATGGTTGGGTTGCTGTGATCTCAGGATGAGGGCTCCATCCCAGAATAAGTGCCTTGCTGCCACAACTACTCAAGATTCAGGACTCTGACCACAGCTAGCAGGGAGGCAGCTGGACGAGAGAGACAGAGAGGAGGGCAGCTTAATCACAGCCTTCAGCCACCAGTCTCCATCTTGGGCCTCTGCCTCTGGAGGTTTTGGCCTCAGGACACATCCAGTTTTACAGATCAGCTTGACCTGCTTAATCCTCTCTATAAATAGTGCAGATAAGAAGCCTTCAGAGGGCAGCAAAGATCAATCTCCAACACCCCTCCCCCACCTACTGGACTGAGACCTACAGTAAGAATCCAAATGACTGGGACAACCATCACAGAGTGGACCTTGGTACCTCCACAGGAAGCTCAGAGCTCTGACCAGACAACTGGCAGGGAGGTGGCTGGTACAAAGGAAGCAAGGAGGACAAGGGTAACTACCTTCAGCCTCCATACCTTCACATTTACCTTCAGTTTCTGCTGGCAGCTGGGGAAGATCTGGTCTCAGGGCTCATTAATACAACAGGTCAGCTCCAAGAGAAGAACATTGAAGAAGTTCCTTCAGGACAGAATAGCCCAAACCCACAGATGCAGTAAATGAACAGAAGAGAAAGATTCTAGCCAATGACTGGAGGGCAAAGGGAAGAAGTAAAAAATATGAGTAAACAACAGAAAAAGAAAAAAGAAATTACAATCTACAGCTTCTATTCAGGTAATCTACAAAGAACAAATGGAACAGAGGAGGACCAAGGAACACCAAGCAAGAACTCAGGAACTCCAGCAAATTGGACACAGACTTTGGAAAAACCCAAAACACAATTCAAAAAACAATTAAGAGAGGGTGAAGACAATTGGAAACAGGATTTAAAAAGCAAAACAGGTCATGTGGAAATAGAGGCACATGAACTGAAACAAGAAAATAGTGTCTTGAAAGCTAGAATTGATCAGTTTGAAAATAAGACAAAGAAAGTAAAAGATGATGTACAAAGAAAAACAAATGAAAAGGAAAAGGATGACCAAAAAGCCAGAGATAAAATACAGTCTTTAAAAATTAAAACTGAACAACTAGAAGCAAATGACCTCACAAGGCAGCAAGAGTCTATAAAACAAAATCAAAAGAATGGAAAAATTGAGGAAAATATGAAACACCACATTAATAAAATAACAGACCTGGAGAATAGACCCAGAAGAAACAATTTAAGAATTATTGGACTATCAGCATAACAAAAGAAAAGGCCTAAACATCATTCTACAGGAAGTTATCTAAGAAAACTGCCCTGATATTCCTGAACAAGAGGGTAAAATGGACATTGAAAGGATCCATGGATCACTTCCTGCATTTAATCCCCAATTGACAACTACAAGAATGTTGTAGCCAAGTTCAAGAACTACCAGACCAAGGAAAAGATACTACAAACTGCTACAAAAAAACATTCAGATATCATGGAGCCACAGTTAGGATAACACAGGACCTGACTGCATCCACACTGAAGGACCAGAAGGCATTGAACATGATATTCCAGAAAGCAAAGGAACTGGATCTACAATCAAGAATCAACTACCCAGCAAAATTGACTATATTCTTGCAGGGGAAAGTATGGTCATTTAATATAAATAGAAGACTTCCAATCATTTCTAAAGAATAGATGTGCCTTAAACAGAAAATTGGATGCCTAAAAATGTTAACTCAAGAGAATCACCAAAAGGAAATCAAGAAAGGGAAAAATAAAAATCTTTTTTTAGGGACCCAATGAGTTAAAATGTTTTGTATTCCTATGAGAAAAGATGATATTGGTAACTCTTAAAAATTGTTATTATCATTAGGGTGACTAGAAGAATTATACTTAAAGGGTATAGTGACAAACTATATAGGATGTTGTCAAAAATTTATAAAAGACTAGGGGTAAAATAAAAGGATAATATTAAGAGAAATGGGAAAAGAGATAAAATTGGTTAATTTATATTTCATAAAGAAGCACATGTGGGGGAGGGAGGAAAAAGACTAATACAATGGAAGGGAGGAAGTGGTTGGGGACAGATGATACTTAAATCTTATGTGCATTGAAATTGACTCAGAGAGGGAAGAACAATCAGATCCATCGAGGCAGAGGATTGTATTGTCCCCTATATGGAAGTAGAAGGGTAATAAACATACTGGTGGGGAGGGGAGAAATACAAGGAAGAAGTTGAGGAGTCATTTAAAAGGCACTATATTAAGAGGGGAATAAATAAGAGGAGAACGGTGGGAAGGGAAGTAACATTAGGGAGAGGAAAGGGGGAAGACTGACTAAAAGCAAAAAAGTTGGAAGGGAAGGTAAGAGGGATGAGAAAAATCAGAATCAAAGGAGAAAGACAAAATGGAGGGAATACAGACAGTACTCATAACTGAATGGGAATTGGATGAACTTACCAATAAAAAGGAAGTGGACAGGAGAATGGATTAAAAACCAGAATCCTACCATAAGATAAGAGGGTGGAACAGAATTTACAGGGCTGCAAATGAGAAAAAGAAAGCAGGAGTAGCAATCATGATGTCAGATAAAGCTAAAGCAAAAATAGACCTCAATGAAAGAGATAAGGAAGGTAATTACATCTTGATGAAAGGCAGTATAAATAATGAAGAAATATCAGTACTCAATATTTATGCACCAAATGGTACAGCATTCAGATTTCTAAAGGAGATTAAGGGGGAAATAGATAGTAAAACCATAATAGTGGGGAACCTCAACTTTCCTCTATCAGAAGTAGATAATTTAAACAAAAAAATAAATAAGAAAGAGGTAAGGGAAGTGAATGAAATGTTGGAAAAAATTAGAACTAATAGATATCTGTAGAAAAATAAATAGAGATAAAAAGGAATATACCTTCTTTTCAACAGCACATGGCACATATACAAAGATTGACCATGTATTAGGGCACAAAAACATTGCAAACTAATGTAGGAAAGCAGAAATAATAATTACATTTTTTCAGACCATAGTGATATAATGATGAGCTAATATAAATAAAATGGCAATCCTACCCAAATTAATTTACTTAATCAGTACCATACCTATCAAACTAAAAGGAAACTTTTTTATTGAATTCAAAAAACTTATAACAAAGTTCATGTAGAAGAGCAAAAGATCAAGAATATCAAGGGAAATAATTTTTTAAGTGTGAAAGATGGAGGCCTAGCAGTCCCAGATCTTAAACTGTATTATAAAGCAGTGATCATCTAAACAATATGATACTGGCTAAGGGTCAGAATGGTGGATCAATTTGGGATAGACTTGTGGTAAATGCCCTTAGCAAGATAGTATACAATAAACTCAAAGATCCCACCTTTGAAGACAAGAACACATTGAGAAAAACTACTAGGGAAATTAGAAAGAAATACAAGAGAGATTAGGTTTGGATCAACATCTTAAACCCTATACCAAGATAATTTAAGAATGGGTGAATGACTTAAATATAAAGAAGGAAATTATAAGTAAATTAGATGAACATAGAATAGTATACATGCAGATCTATGGGAAAGGAAAGAATTTAAGACCAAGCAAGAGATAGAGAATATTACAAAATGCAAAATTAATAATTTTGATTACATTAAATTTAAGTTTGTGTACAAACAAAACTAATGTAACCAAAATTAGAAGGGAAGCAATAAATTAGGGAAAAAATTTTATAACAAAAATCGTTATAACAAAAACCTCTGAAAAAAGGTCTAATTTCTCAAATTTGTAAGAAGCTAAGTCAAGTGTACAAGAAATCAAGGCATACCACAACTGATAAATGGGAAAGGGATATGAATAGGCAGTTTTCAGACAAAGAATCAAAACTATCAATAAGCACATGAAAAAGGGTTCTAAATCTCTCATAATTAGAGAAATGCAAATCAAAACAACTCTGAGGTACCACCTCACAACTAGCAGAATAGGCAATATAAAAGTAAAGGAAAATAATAAATGTTGGAGAGGATGTGGCAAAATTGGGACACTAATGTATTACTGGTGGAGTTGTGAATTGATCCAACCATTCTGGAAGGCAATTTGGAATTATGCTGAAAGGGCTTTTAAAAGACTGACTGCCCTTTAATCCAGCCATACCACTGCAGGGTTTGTACTCCAAAAGAGATAATAAGGGGAAAAAAAAAGCTTGTACAAAAATATTCAGAGCCACACTCTTTATGGTGGCAAAAAACTGAAAAATGAGGGTTGCCCATTGATTGAGGTATAGATGAACAAATTGTGATATCTGTTGGTGATGGAATTCTATTGTGCTGAAAGGAATAACAAACTGGAGGAGTTCCAGGTGAACTGGAATGACCTCCAGGAACTGATGCAGAGTGAAAGGAGCAGAGCCAGAAGAACATTGTACACAGAGACTAAAAAACTGTAGCACAATAGAATGTAATGGACTTCTCTACTAGCAATACAATGATCAAGGACAATTCTGAGGGACTTATGAGCAAGAAAGCTATCCCCATCCAGAGAAAGAACTGTGGGAGTAGAAATGCAGAAGAAAAACATATGATTGATCACATGGGATCCCATGACAGGGATAGGATTGGGGATGTTGACTTTAAATAGTCACTCTATTGCAAATATTAAAAATATGGAAATAGGTTTTGAACAAGGATACACATAAAACCCAGTGGAATTGCTCATTGGCCCTGGGAGGGGAGAGGGAATAGAGGAGGGAAAGAACATGTATCATGTAACCATGAAAAAATATTCAAAAATAATTAATTAAATAAAAATGAAAAATGAAAAACACAGAGGATGAACTACAATAGTAAGGTGACTAGTTTTGATATATATTAAATTGTAGTTATGTTCCAGAAGAATGATGATTTTATTTGTAACTATTAAGTATTATAAAATAATTACATTTTAAAAAAGAATGGAATGTGAATGGGCTGATAGAGAACATAAAGGAGATGAGTTAGATTACTATAGTAATTTAGCTGGGGAGAGGAAGAATATAGGAAATAATGGGATCAAATGAAGATTACTTTGTTTTTTATCTTGGAGGGAGAAATTAGTGTATATTTTAAGATTAGGACAAGAAGCAAATAGAGAGTGATAAGTGAAGGTGCCTGAGAGTAAGGGGACCAAAGTCCACGAGCATAAAAGTAGAGAAATGATCCAGATCATAGGTGAAGTAGTAAGATTTGGTAATGAGTAATCTTCTTTCAAAACCCAAGTGAACTTAAAGAGGAGTGAATATCAGTTCTTCCTCCCTTGCATAACTAAGTGAAACCCTTTTTAGAAGCCATGGCCAGAGCAGGTCTAGGTTCCTGCATAACACGCAACCTAGAAAAAAAAACTTTCTTCACCTCCATTTCATATAAAAATTCACAGTAGCTAAATTCCTTAAAAGTTGTTAGAATTCAAAAATTTCATCAGGAAATGTTATTTTTATTGCTATGCCTATGTTCAGTATTGGTAATACAACTTGTCTGGTACAGTTTATGTGATCTTACTGTGTTTTGACAATGTAGTGCACAGCTTGCTACCTACTACCATTTAGCTTGGACACATTGCTTATGCCCAGAGGACAACATTTTCCTCATCTGTAAAAGGAATTTGAATTAAATGAACCTTGAAGGTCCTTTCGGCTCTAACAGCACATGCATCTTTTTATCTAATTGTCCGGAGATCATATTCTCTAACGGGCTAAAATTATGAAACTATAAGGCTGTGAATTATCAAATGCCTCTAGGATCAGAGACTTAGAGCTAGAAGGAATCTTAGACCTCATCTAGTCTAACATTTCCCTCCTTTCTCCCTCCTCTAGCACACACATTTTACAGAAAAGGAAAATGAGGTTCATGTCTGTTAAGGTCACCAAAATAATAAATGATAGAATTGAAATTCTCTCCCTCTAAATTCAGACTCAGCATTTTTTTGCCCTGTACTAGCTAGTCATTGCTAAAACGGTAAGTCAGACCTTAAAATTACTTCTAAAAATCAATATATTTCTATGATATCAGTAAGGGTTTAGTATGACAATAGAAAACATCCAACCTCTGGGGAAATGAACATTATTTCATAATCTACATAGTTTTAAATCTAAATTAATGTTTAGTAGATTGGTTTTTTTCCACCATTTTTCAGTCCTGTCCATCTCTCCGTGACTCCATTTTGGTGTTTTTTTGTTTGTTTGTTTTGTTTTGTTTATGGCAAAGATGCAGAAGTGGTTTGCTATTTTACAGATGAGGAAATTGAGGGAAAGAGGCTTAAGTGACTCAATCCAGAGTCACACAGCTAGTAACTGTCTGAGGCTGGATTTGAATTCCTGAAGCTGTCTTCCTGATTTCAAGCCTCTATCCATTGTGCCACGTAGATGCCTATGTTTGGTATAGAAAGATATTGGACAGGAAGACTAGATGGTAGTGGGAAGGATGAAGCAAAGTTTTGGAATTTGTTATTTCATTATATCTTGAGGATGAATTTAAGTAAAGACAATATGGCACAATGAAGAGGACATTGGAACTGAATGTTTTATTAGACCCATAGCTGTCTTCTATTGTCTCAGACCATATATGTGGTCTGAGACAAATTATTTGACTTCTCTAACTCTGGTTCTTCATCTAAAAATTCATGTTGAGGGGGTGTGCTTTGAAGGAGATAATCATTAAGGTTTCATCTTAAACTCTTTGATTCCTAACTAGTTTATGATTGAACCTAGGCTAGTGATAACTTTGGTATGAGGAACTCCTGCCTATTTATTACAATTGCTTTTAGAATTCTAATTTGTATTTCTAAGTAAATCACAGCATTGTCAGGATAATAGCAAAAGGCAGTAAAAAAAGTAGCATTTTACCAAACATTAAGTAATAATTTTATGTTTTTTGAAACACTGAATATCCCTGTTTTAACTTTTTAATTTTACATTTCTATATTTGTTTGTTATTTTAAAATTCCCAGGTAATTCCTTCCCACCATCCCTCCCCACATTATAGAAGTCATCATTTAGAAAAGTTGTATGTATATATACACATTTTTGTGTATATATATGTGCATATATATATTTATATATATTTTTTATAACTATGTATTGATTATTTCTGTTTATCAGGTTTTTCTCTGGGGGAGACGTGGGGAAATGGGGACACTAAGATACCACTAAATGATTTGATCCAATCATTTTGGAGAACAATTTGGAATTATGCCTAAAGAGTTAAAAAATGTTCTCTACCTTTTCAACCCAGCAATATTATCATTAGTTCCGTTTCTTCAAATGATCAAGGAAAAACATAAACAAATTATATGCTTTAAAAATGTTTATGGCAGCTCTCTTTGCCAGTGTCAGAGTACTGGAAATTGAGGGGATGCTCATCAATTGAGAAACAGCTAAATGAGTTCTGGTGTGTTATTGTATTGGAATACTACTGGGTTATCCCATTCTTTGCTCTAGAATTAGAAAGAAAATACAGGCCTTGATGGAGCATATGTGTTTTTTCCCTGTAGCTTCTCTTGCACATCAGCAATGAAAGGATCCATTTTCTTTATTTTTTTTAACAATACATTTTTACACTCACCAAAACCATAAGTCATTTGAATCATAGAGAAAGCTTTCGGCAGCCCAGTCCTAAGACATTGCAGGGAAATTCTGCCTCTGAGTTGGGAGTACTTTATTCTTTTAACCCAGAAAACTATATTATTATAAAAACTAAACTTATGCAGTCAGTTCTGGGTAGCTTGCATGATATATGACCTCCTTAAAAACAAATAATGATCACAAAATATCAGTGGTCTACTTGCTGCATGATAAGAGCAGGTTTAGATATGTTTCATTTCTGACCTTGTAAAATTCTTTCTTGCTTATGCAATGCTTTTTATACATTGAATACACACACTGCACTGAGGACTCCAGCTGCTTGCACAAGGAAAGCTTTGAGAAAACAAATCTTGTTCAGGTCAGTTGCTCTTTTGGGGGATTTTATTACTGAATTCTTTAGCAATGGAATGAAGAATGCATGATATATCTTATTACATTTTGAAGTTGGAATGAGAAATCATAACTGATTTTTTTTCATTCAAATGTTCCTTGATCTATATTGTTTTGAAAAAAAAATCTCAGAGCTGCCTAGCTAATGCTTCTAGTCAAGTTAGAGATTATAATTGTTCTTATCATTGTCACCCTCATCTTGATGCTGTTGTGATATGACTCAGACTTGGATAATCCTATTTATTTGTAGAAATGAAAATGATAAATCTGTGGAGTCCCAAATCCTCAGCTCTCACCACTATTATTTAAACATCTCAGCCAAATTTTAAGTCTATGATTTTTTAATAATTTTGCATTGCTTAGAACATTTGTGAGAAATACTTATATTAAGATTAATGGACAATAGAAAGAAGAAAACATTTATTTTATGATTGGGATAATGTAATAAAAGCATCATGAATTTGTAGGCAGAGAACCTACGTTCCAATTTGGCTTCTGTTGCTTGGTAGCTATGTGACCTTGCCTAAGTCACCTTACTTTTCTAGGCCTCTAGTCTTCAACTATAAATAAACACATTCTAGATGGCCTCAGAGATTTTTCTAACTCTAAATCGATGATCCTCCAACAGGAGAATCAGTATCATAATATTGATTTTGCTTGTGGGATAGATAGATCAGGGAATGGTTTCAGAATAAATTGTTTTCTTATCTCTTCCTGGATCATTGGAAATGCTTAAATGTTTGCTGACTGACTGTGACTCAAATACTACTGTGAACTTTGTAGCGCAATTTTTTTCTGAAACAAGTCTGACCTATTGAAGCTAAAATAGCTAGGCTTTTGCTCTGTTTTCATTTGCATTTTAATTACAGTAGAGTTTGTGGAATTGTGCAGAAGGATCAAGGAGAGCTTCATGTAATTTAGAAGTTCAGATTAAAATTCCTTTCTCAGGTCAAATCACTTCCAAATCAAGCAAAATTTATTTTTGACAGGATTGTATTTCTCGGTGCAGATTTCAAAGCGCTCAGCATCACATGCCTACTTCATGCAGAGACTCTCCAGAAAGAGCTCTTCCCCAGAGGAAGGCGGGGTGGCGATTCTGTCCAATTTTGTCCACTGCCAGCAAGAAAAATAAAATCAGAATTAGATTTTGCTTATCCAGTTCTAAAAGGGCCATATTAGGCTCCTGTGGAGACAAGCTAAGGCTCATGAGCAGCTGCGGTCTAGTCTGTAGCCCAAGTGAAAGAGTTAACATAATTATGAAAGAAGTTTGTGGTAAACAGTGTGATACACTTGAATGTGTTTTACTGCTCCTAATCATAGTCTCCAGTGCTCAGCTCCCACTGTATTTGCTCAGGGGATACACAATGGCCTCATAATGGCTTCAGTGAGCTGGATCATAAACTTGGCCACCAGAGAGGAAGGGCAAGGAGTGAAAAAACATCATCCTGACCCTGCTGAGTCATTTTGCATGCTGCGGTGTTATGGTGGTCCCCACTGTGCAGATTAAAATTCAGCAAGCCTGGCTGACGGGAACAGCAAACAGCAAATTAGCAAAAGACTTATATATGCTACTAATAATTTGTTGTTGTTGCTCCTGAAAAAAAGACATTTAAATACATGGCGTTTAGGAATTTGAAAGAATATCTAAGTTTACTGCTAAGAGAAAATAAATCCAAAAGGCAACCCCTCCAGGGCACATTAGTCCTAATTGTCCCAAAGATGATCTGACCTAACACTCCTCTCTGATTCTGATTGCTAATCAAGACATCCCTATTAGTTTGTGGTGGTTGTTTTAAATCACTGTCATTTCTCATATCCCTGTGAAAAGCCAATGCTCACCATCAACATCTTCTTTGCCTCAGGCAAAGTCATGAAAATTAATAATAATAATGAGCTGGTATATAGTGCCTACTATGTGCCAGTCACAGTGCTAAATGTTTTTAAACTATCTCATTGGGTCTAATTATGTATTTGCTTCTCAGCACTAAATTCAATTTAGCAAACATTTATTAAGTTCTCCATGCAGTGTGAAAGTACTTTGTCATAGTCAGTAAAGAGCTGGCCTTAAGGGAAAGCATATATTTAATTCCTTTCACATATACACAGTGGCCCTGCGACCCTGAACAAGTCATCTGGCTTTCTAGTGCCCCCCAACCATATTCTTAGATTCTTAAATTGCTAACACACATTCTTAATGTGAGGCTAAAGAAATTTTATTATTTCTTTAATTGAATTTAATTAGTTAAATTCAATAATATATTTATATATATTTATATACATATATATTTATATATACATATATATGTATATATTTATTTATATATTTATATACA
>NC_058130.1:453828732-453967334 GCF_016433145.1 Gracilinanus agilis | reverse complement strand
CATATATATATATATATATGTTAGTTAGTTGCCTTTATATCTCAGGTAACAGAAATGTAGAGAAAATCAGCACAAAGGAGTTATCTCCCCCCCACCACAACACTTTTGACTACTTCCTCTCTTGAGATATTATTTTTTTCTATAGAAGAGCTTTTTATTTTCAGGTAACCAAATTTTATTATGTTTTTAAATTATCTCTATCACTTGTTTTGTTAGTAATTCATACATAGACTCCCACTAATAGCTGGGAAAGATACTGTTTCTTACTGAGTTTGTATGCTATGGTCTTTTATATTCATATTACATATTTATTTATTTTGATTTTATAATGGTATCTGATATCAGCTGTTAGTCTAAAGCAATGATTCCCAAAGTGGGCGCTACTGCCCCCTGGTGGGTGCTGCATCGATCCAGGGAGGCTGTGATGGCCTCAGGTGCATTTATCTTTCCTATTAATTGCTATTAAAGTTTAAAAAAAAATTAATTTTCAGGGGGTTAAGTAATATTTTTTTGGAAAGGGAGAGGTAGGCCAAAAAAGTTTGGGAACTACTGGACTCTAAAGCTAATCTCTAATAAGAAGCTCTCCAATTTTCTAGTAGTTGTTGTCAAGTATGGAATTTTTTCATAGGAAACTTTTTAAAATCAAAATGCTAAGTTACTGAATTCAGTTCTTTCTGCTTCTTCCTTTTTTAATTTGCTCCATTGTTGTTTTTCTATTTTTGAACCAAAATCAAAAAGTTCTGATGCTTACACCAAGCATCACAATGAGTTCTTAGTAAAGAGACAAAATAAATAAACACTGTAGTCAACAGAAACTATGTACTTGATCACTTAATAATGGAGAGAAGACTAACAATAAAGACCAGGAAAGAGTTTCATTAGGACATAGAACATGAAATGAGTCTTATATGTCAAAAGTGTGAAGTGTTGGGGGCAGCTGGGTAGCTCAGTGGAGTGAGAGTCAGGCCTAGAGACAGGAGGTCCTAGGTTCAAACCCGGGCTCAGACACTTCCCAGCTGTGTGACCCTGGGCAAGTCACTTGACCCCCATGGCCCACCCTTACCACTCTTCCACCTAGTAGCCAATACACAGAAGTTAAGTGTTTTAAAAAAAAAGTGTGAAGTGTTGCTCCTGCTTCAGTCGTTATTTTTCATTTTTCATTTATTTAATTAATTTAGAATATTTTTCCATGGTCACATGATTCATGTTGTTTTCCTCCCCTCCTCCTTCTCCCCTCCAAGAGCCAATGAGTAATTCCACTGGGTTTTACATGTATCATTGTTCAAAACCTATTGTCATATTATTAATATTTGCAATAGAGTGATCATTTGAAGTCAATATCCCCAATCCTATTCCCATCGTGGGATCCCATGTGATTGATCAATATATTTTTCTTCGGCATTTTTACTCTGTTCTTTCTCTGGATGTGGATAGTGTTCTTTCTTACAAGTCCCTCAGAATTGTCCTGGATCATTGCATTGCTGCTAGTACAGAAATCTATTACATTCGATTTTACCACAGTGTATCAGTATCTATATACAACATTCTCCTGGTTCTGCTCCTTTCACTCTGCATCAATTCCTGGAGGTCATTCCAATTCACATGGAATTTCTCCAGTCCATTATTCCTTTTAGCACAATAGTATTCCATCATCATCATATATCACCATTTGTTCAGCAATTCCCCAATCTATAGGCATCCCCTCATTTTCCAGTTTTTTGCCACCACAAAGAATGCAGCTATGAATACTTTTCTAAATGAATTTTTTCCTATTATCTCTTTGGGTTGCATTGGTTTTATTTGTACAAAACCTTTTAAATTTAATCAATCAATCAATCAATTAATTAATCAAAATTATTCATTTTACATTTTATAATATTCTCTATCTCTTGCTTTGTCTTAAATCTTTTCCTTTCCCATATATCTCATAGGTATACTATTCTATGATCACCTAATTTACTTATAATTTTCTTCTTTATATTTAAGTCATTTACCCATTCTGAATTTATCTAGGTTATAAAGGTGGTGAGATGTTGATCTAAACCTTATCTCTCCTATATTATTTTCCAATTTTCTCAGCAGTTTTTGTTAAATACTGGGTTCTTGTCCCAAAGGATGGGATCTTTCAGTTTATTGTACACTATCTTGCTGAGCACATTTGTCCCAAGTCTCTTCCACTGATCCTCCTTCCTTTCTCTTATCTTATCCAGTACCATATTGTTTTGATGAACACAGTTTTATAGAATAGTTTAAGATATGGTATTGCTAGTCCCCAATCATTCACTTTTTTTTTAATTATTTGCCTTGATATTCTGGATCTTGTGTTCTTCCAAATGAACTTTGTTACGATTTTTTCTGATTCAGTAAAGAAGTTTCTTGGTAGTTTGATAGGTATGGCACTGATTAAGTAGAGTACTTTTGGTAGAATTGTCATTTTTATTATATTAGTTCATCCTACCCATGAACAATTAATGTTTTTCCTATTATTTAGATCAAGTTTTAATTGTATGGAAAGTGTTTTGTAGTTGTGTTCATATAATTCCTGTATTTGTCTTCTCAAATAGATTCCTAAGTGTTTTATATTGTCTAAGGTGATTTTTAATGGCGGTTCACTTTCGACCTCTTGCTGTTGTGATGTGTTGGAAATATATAGAAATGCTGATGATTTATGTGGGTTTATTTTGTATCCTGCAACTTTGCTAAAGTTGTTGATTATTTCCATTAGCTTTTTAATTGATTCCCTAGGATTCTTTAAATAGACCATCATATCATCTGCAAAGAATGATAGTTTAGTCCCCTCATTGCCTATTTTAATCCCTTCAATCCCTTTTTCCTTCTCTAATTGCTACTGCTAGTATTGCTAGTACAATGTTAAATAATAGAGATGACAATGGGCATCCTTGCTTCACTCCTGCTCTTATTGGGAAGGCTTCTAACATCTCCATTGCAGATGATACTTGCTAATGGTTTAATATATATACTGTTTATTACTTTTAGTAAAGGCCCTTCTATTCCTATACTTCCTAGTGTTTTCAGTAGGAATGGGTGTTGTATTGTGTCAAAGACTTTTTCTTGTATCTATTGAGATAATCATGTGATTTCTGTTGTTTTAGTTCTTGATATGGCCAATTATATGGATGGTTTTCCTAATATTAAACCACCCTTGCATTCCTGGTACAAATCCTACCCAATCATAGTGTGTAGTCCTCATAATCACTTGCTGGAGTCTTTTTGCTAGTATTCTATTTAAGATTTTTGCATCTAAGTTCATTAAGATCTGTAGTTTTCTTTCTCTGTTTTTGTTCTGCCTAAGTGAAGCAGATTCACACAGTTAGTAAGTGTCTGAGATCAGGTATGAAATCAGGTCTTCTAGATTTTGTCACTTTGTCCACTGTGCCACCTAGTGCCTTGGAATTTTAACTCAATTCATTTTTTAAAAAATTTAATTGATATTTCTCACTGCTCAATTTAATTAGAATAGATAAATATTTACCCATTCTGTGACTATCTTCCAAGAAACAGATTTTAGTTTCATTTGCAAATACTATAGCATCTTTATTGTCCAAATTCATCCACTTCTTTTATTTTTCACATTTACTTTTTTGTCCTTGTTTCATTTTGCTTCATGTATATTTTTTTAAACCCTTAATTTCTTTGTATTTGCTCTTTGTTGAAGAGTGGTAAGGGTGGGCAAAGGGGATCAAGTGACTTGCCCAGGGTCACCCAGCTGGGAAGTGTCTAAGGCTGGATTTGAACCTAGAACCTCCTGTCTGCTTCATGTATTTTTGATGGCATATTTGTTTGTTTTTTTTTCTTATTTTGTTAGTCATATTTTATTAATATAATTTTATTATAACTACAATAATTTTAGTAGTTTGTTTAAATTTGATTTAATTCTTTCTTTTATCTGTACATATTTTTAATATCACTTTAATCTACCATAATATAAAATAAGCAAAACCATTCAGGGAACAATGAACGTTGTGGATGAAATCTATTAATTTTCCTATCCTGAATTTTAATTAGATATAAAATGAGAAATCCCTTTGAAGAGATTTGCCTACCTCAAACACAAAAACGGTTTTGAATGTTTTATGAATATTTTGGAAGGTATCCTAAGTTTGTTTCCTTTTTCAAAATGTATGTTGTGGTTACAGTTTGGGATATATGGTAGGGTTCATCAAGGGTAGAGATCTTATCTTTCTTTTCTTTGTAATGAGTTCTGGGCTCTTCAGAGCACAATCCCCATACAATAAGGATTTAATGAGTTTCAACTGACACACATTCCCACAACCTCCTCAAACTACTTTGGCTCTTCAATTTACTGTCCCTATGGTATTGGGGGAAATGATTTAAACTCATTGGAATTCAGTTTCTTATCTGTAAAAAGAGGGAAGGGGTCAGGAGGGTAGTTGACTTCTACAATGTCTTTGAAAATATGTGATCTTCTGATCCTAGAAATAGTGATGTGAGAGGTTGAATCAAACAATCAATAATTTTGCATTAAGTACGTTCTGTGTGCCAGATACTCTTCTAAGTGCTATGAATATAAAAAATAAATAAATAAACAAAAGACAAAAGAAGATCCCTGTCCACAAGTATTTTACAATCTAATGGGGAAAATAACATGCAAATAAATATAGACAGGATAAATAGGAAATAAAATAACAGGGGGAAGCACTGGATTTAAGAGGGGTTGGGGAAAGCTTCCTGGAGATGGTAGAATTTTAATTGAAAATTAAAGTAGGCTAAGGAAGTCAGTAGTGTGTGTAGAGGACAAGAGCACTGCAATTATGAGGTTCAACAGAGAGAATGCCTACCATGGAGAAATGGAGTGTCCTTTTGGCTTAACAGCTAGTAGGCCAATGTCACTCCATAGAAGAGTACATGATGAAGAGGAGAGAAGACTTAACAAATAGGAAGGGATGAGTTTATAGAAAGGCTTTGAAAACCAAAGAGAATTTTGCAATTCTTCCTGAAAGCAATAGGAAGCCATGGAGTTTATTGAGCAGAATGATGACATGATTAGACCTATGTGTCAGGAAAATCACTCAGTGGCTGAATGAAGGATGGAATCACGTAAGGAGAGATTTAAAGTGAAGTAACAGAGTATTCTAATACTGTAGTCATTAGCTGAAAAGGGTCTCTTATACAGTGGGAATGTCAGTCAATGATTGACTCTCTGTCAACAAGGTTCCAGTCTCCCTAAAATCAAAGCAACTACCTTAGAAGATGAGATAGATTCATTCATTCTCTCATTCAGCAATTTAAGAGACAATTCTTTGCATTAGTCACTAGACTGAGTCAGAAATTGTCTTTTTTTCCACTTTGCATAAACAAGGAGAAGAGAATTGTTGACATTAATATTGTATTCCAAGTAGGTAGTGGGCCTCAGGCCTTTTAAACTCTAAAGAAGAAACATATTTTTCATTATTTATTTTTCCTGCATTTAGTTAAAGTACATAAATCTATATAATTATACACTTGTTTTTTCCTATAAAAGTTTCAAAATGTCTTTTAAAAAGGATAACATTATATTAGTGCCTTTTCTGCCTTATTCAGGAAGGAAAATAGATTTTCATTAAAATCTATATTAATAATTTATCATGTCTTCAGGAATCCCTCAGATTTTTACAATTCTAATTTACAAAAACAAATATACCGTAAGCTAGGATTCTGCATCTACTGGACAGAAAGGTATCTGTGCATACAATATTATTTGTTTATTTTGTCTCATGTCTAATTAGAAACAGTAAATTGAAAGAACTGTGACCTTATCCTTAGGCATTAACAAGCAAGCAGTGGACTCTCACCTTGTAGAAATGATAAAAGTCAACGTTCTCCAACATATGGACAAGCAGATGGGTATTTATTCTGATCCCAGCAGAAACAAGAAAAAATATCTTGAAGACCATTTACCAAAATTTGTACTAACAAAGCATCTGCAATTTTGTGATGTTAAAAGGTTGGGATATAAAACAACTGAGTAACTAAGATTAATTGTCTATGATATTTGAGTTGGGAGAATGCCTGGTAGGTATTTGGAGGAAGTATTTGATTATTAATGGGAAATATGCTGAAATCCATGACATTCCTCAAGGGATCATATTTTTAATGAACCTAAGTCACTAATATCAGACAAAAAAATGAACTTTGCTCATACGATCTGTGACCTCTATTCCTATTTCTTATTTTAAACATATTTACCCCCCTTTATTCTTGGCCTGACATATGTGTAACTAAGGCACCAATGAGAAATAGTAAGAATGCATGAGAGGATGGACAGAAGCGATTAATGATAACTCAGTCTATTCTTCTTTTCACCTATCCTTAGCCACAGCTTGTTGTCTTTTTCTTTTTGGTGGGAAAGCATAGGTAGAAAGGTGACAGATATTTGTACATAATATGCCTCCTGACTCCACCAAGCCCCAGAGGGACAACAATAAGATTCCATGGTTTTATGACATCCTGCTTAGCTGGGATGTAGGAGAGGTTTGATGGAAATATTTTTGAGCTGTGAGGGCTTAAGGGCAGAGAAAATTACTGCTAAGAAAATATTGGAAGCCACTGTATTTCTGCAAGGGAGGATATGTTGTATATGTATATAATTCTCTTTGAAAATTGAAATTTTGGAACATCTCATTATTAAAGTTGTGTTAGCAATAGAGCACTCCCTGCATCATTTTTAGAAACTAAGGGAAAGAAAAAAAAAGCTACTCATTGCCCTCTCCTTTCGACTGGAAAATAGAATCGATAAACTTTACTCTACTGGGGAAAGGGCATGTTAAGTCAGTAGGAGCAAGCAATGTACCACTAAAGCCCATGACAAATTGTGGTTATTTTTGCAGTAGACTGTGGCTCTGCACCTATATAGCAAGAGAACTGTCAATGAAGGTAACACAATATATCATTAGATTTTGTAGTATCTCTATTTAGAACATAAATATTCATGGCTAGGCTATACCCTGTACATTGTGTAGTAAAATAATGCATATTCATGGTACATGGGAAAAAATTGTGAACATTTATGGACCACTGAATTTTGTGATGAAAGCAAAGTAATTAATGCATATTTAACGTGAGGGAAATATGAGATAAGTCTGCAGTGAAGGTTCTATTCAGGGGGAAAAAAATAACCTTTTTTCCCCTATCCTACTATTTTTCCCCGTCAGAATGTTTTTTGCTTAGTGATGATGGCTTTTAGATTTGTTTTAAAATTTTAAATCTAGGAAAAATGTTACCATTTAAAATTCACAAAGATATTTTCTGTTTAAATGGTAATTATTATTCTTGATTGGGGGCACATATAATGACCATTTTCATCTTGCTTTGCATCTGATTATCCTGACAGGTCAAAGTGTCTATTCTTTCAGAAAACTGTGCTACAAATTGTGGCTTTCTTCAACATTGCTAATCTAAGGAAGCTCTTCCTTCCTTCTTTCTTTCTAGTCTTCTTTTTTTCCTTTCCTCCCTCCCTCATCCTCCCTCCTCCTTTCTTCATACCTTCCTTGCTTCCTTTCTCTCTCCCTCCTTTCTTTCCTTCCTTCCTTCCTTTCTTCCTTCCTTCTTTCATTTATTTTTTCCTTATTTTTCATACTATATTAAAAAAGTGGGCACCATAGAAACTGAATTTTCCAGTCAAGATATGAGAATTTAAAGTGAACTTGTCACATCTGAGATATTTTGCCTAAATCCAAAGAATGACGGCTTCATTTTGGAGGAAAACATTTATATTCATTTCTCCCAGGTCAATATTGATTCTACAGAATTTTAATTGTGTCTTCTTCTGGGGTCACATTATTTTACCTAAAGGATATTCTTTTTATACTCATGTTCATGAATATGACCTGTTGCCTTTAAAATGTATTTTATTAGGCACATATCACTTATGTATTGCCACATTTCCCCTGGCATTCTGGGCAAAGGTGTTGCTACAAAAGCAAATCTAAACTATGCTATAAATTACAGTGCCAATTTTAATTAATATTATGTAGATAATAAACTTCTCTGAAGACTGCCACTCAATTAATGTGCCTCTGCTTACACCATAAAAAAATAAACTTCTAAAAGGTGGACAGCCTACACACTGCTATCTGAGACCCTTTTTGGCAAGTCTACTAAATCATTGTCATTTAAGAATGTAATTAGCCTATCTCATTAGCTAATGAAGGTAATTACCATTAAATTTTTCCCCAATTTATGATTTCCTCCTTTATCACAACTCAACAACCCAATCATTTCAGGGCAATAGCAAAATTAGCTCACAAATGACCCTTGCATTAATGACTGAACAGCACCTTGTAACAAGGAGTAAAGGGTTATTTATTCATTAAAGTCCTAATTATATTATGCAGTGTAGATGTGTTGGTGATGACTCTCACAGCAATTCAGCCAAAATGCTCTGTGTTAAGTATTCAGCATTATCACTGTCCTTTCACAAGAATAATATTTACTACTGTATAAACCCCCATAAGCACAAGCATCTTTTCTCATTGATATTCTGCTCACAATCATAAAATGACAGCCATGTTAAGAATTAAAAGTATTAACATTAAATGTGATTGAATTTCAAATTTTAATTTCAACTATTTGTTTTATAGTAGTAATTTGATTAGCTAAGGCATTATATGTTTTTTCTTCCATCATACTTCCATGTGCATTTCATGATTTATTTTCTTTAAAGGTTTCATTTATCTGAGATGTTTGTTATTATGGGTTTTCCTTCCTTTAAGAGTACACAAATATACACACACATATTTGTGCATAAAAATAAATATATATATAATGTGTGTTTTTATTTCTTCACATGTATAAAATTAAATTGATATTGTTTTAGTATTACATCAATAAATACCTCAGTTTGAAGAAAGATCTCAAGATATTGGAATTTTGAGCTGGAAAAGATGTGCAATACCATTGAACACAATACTCTCAAAAAGGTCCAATATTTTCCCATTTTCATAAAACCCAATTGATTGGAACATTTAGATGAATGGGAAAAAAAAAAACACCACACTTGGATTCTTAAAACCCCCTTCCCAAATAAAAGTGAAGGAAGGAAGTAACTACAAAGACTTGAGCCTCATTATTTGATTTTAGAAGAATTCTATATTTCTACATCTTATTTCCAGGGATCGGCAACCTTTTTGGCTGTGAGAGCCATAAAAGCCACATTTTTTAAAATGTAATTTCGTGAGAGCCATACAATGTTCACAGTGCGCACTCCAGTAACAGTGCCTGAAAAAAATTGACTTCATGGCTCCTGCAGAAAGAGCCATATCTGGTCCTCAAAAGAGCCTGATATGACTCAAGAGCCATATGTTGCTGACCCCTGTTCTTTCTTTCTTTTTTTTTTTTTTTTGAGTCCATCAACTCTCTATCTGATTTAAAATAGAAAACTGCTTTTATTTTTTAAAAATTAATAGTCATTTTTAACATGGTTACATGATTCATTCTCCTACTTTCCCCTTCACACCCCGCTCTCCTCCCACCCATGGCCAATGCACATTTCCACTGGTTTTATCATGTGTCATTGATCAAGACCTATTTCCAAATTGTTGATAGTTGCATTGGTATGGTAGTTTCGAGTCTACATTCCCAATCATGTCCTCCTCAGCCTATGCATTCAATCAGTTGTTTATCTTCTATGTTTCCTCTCCTGCAGTCCTTCCTCTGGATGTGGGTAGCATCTTTACCTTAAATCCCTCAGAATTGTCCTGGGTCATTGCATTGCTGCTGGTACAGAGGTCCATTACATTCGATTTTACCATAATATATCAGTCTCTGCGTACAATGTTCTTCTGGCTCTGCTCCTTTCCCTCTGCATCAATTCCTGGAGGTCTTTCCAGTTCACATGGAATTCTTCCAGTTTATTATTCCTTTGAGCACAATAGTATTCCATCACCATAGATAACCACAATTTGTTCAGCCATTCCCCAATTGAAGGACATACCCTTGTTTTCCAGTTCTTTGCCACCACAAAAAGCGCAGCTATAAATATTTTCATACAAGTCTGTTTATTTATGATCTCTTCGGGGTACAGATCCAGCAATGGTATGGCTGGATCAAAGGGCAGGCATTCTTTTATAGCCCTTTGAGCATAGTTCCAAATTGCCAGCCAGAATGTTTGGATCAGTTTACAACTCCACCAGCAATGCATTAATATCCCAATTTTGCCACATCCCCTCCAACATTGATTACTCTCCCCTTCTTTCATTTTAGCCAATCTGCTAGGTGTGAGATGATACCTCAGAGTTGTTTTGATTTGCATTTCTCTAATTATTAGAGATTTAAAACACTTTCTCATGTGCTTATTGATACTTTTGATTTCTTTACCTGAAAATTGCTTATTCATGTCTCTTGCCCATTTATCAATTGGGGAATGGCTTGATTTTTTATACAATTGATTTAACTCCTTGTATATTTGAGTAATTAGACCCCTGTCAGAGTTTTTGTTATAAAGATTTTTTCCCTATTTGTTGTTTCCCTTCTAATTTTGGTAGCATTGGTTTTGTTTATACAAAACCTTTTAAGTTTAATGTTATCAAAATTATTTATTTTTTACTTTTGATTTTTTCTAATTCTTGCTTGTTTTCAAAATTTTTCCTTTCCCAGAGATCTGACAAGTATACTCTTTTGTGTTCTCCTAATTTACTTATAGTTTCCTTCTTTATATTGAAGTCATTCACCCATTCTAAATTTATCTTGGTGTAGCGTATGAGATGTTGGTCTAAACCTAATCTCTCCCATATTGTTTTCCAATTTTCCCAGCAGTTTTTGTCAAATAGTGGGTTTCTATCCCAAAAGCTGGATTCGTTGGGTTTACCATACACTGTCTTGCTGATATCATTTACCCCAAGTCTATTCCACTGATCCTCCCTTCTGTCTCTTAGCCAGTACCATATTGTTTTGATGACTGCTGCTTTATAGTATAGTTTAATATCTGGTACTGCTAGGCCCCCTTCCTTCACATTTTTTTCATTATTTCCCTTGATATTCTTGATCTTTTGTTATTCCAAATGAACTTTGTTATAGTTTTTCCTAATTCAGTAAAGAAGTTTTTTGGTAGTTTGATAGGTATGGCACTAAATAGGTAAATTAATTTGGGTAGAATGGTCATTTTTATTATGTTAGCTCGTCCTACCCATGAGCAATTGATGGCTTTCCAATTGTTGAGATCCAGTTTTATTTGTTTGGAAAGTGTTTTGTAGTTGTTTTCCTATAATTCCTGTGTTTGTTTTGGTAGATTGATTCCTAAGTATTTTATATTGTCTAGGGTGATTTTAAATGGTGTTTCTCTTTCTACCTCTTGCTGCTCTAATGTCTTGGAAATATATAGAAATGCTGATGATTTATGTGCATTTATTTTGTATACTGCAACTTTGCTAAAGTTGTTATTTATTTCTACCAACTTCTTAGTTGATTCTCTAGGTTTTTTTAAGTATACCATCATATCATCTGCAAAGAGTGATAGCTTAGTCTCCTCATTGCCTATTTTGATACCTCCAATTTCTTTTTCTTCTCTAATTGCTACTGCTAATGTTTCTAGTACTATGTTGAATAATAGAGTTGATACTGGGCATCCTTGTTTCACTCCTGATCTTATTGGGAAGGGTTCTAATTTATCCCCATTGCATATGATGCTTGATGATGGTTTTAGGTATATACCGTTTATTATTTTTAGGAAAGGTCCTTCTCTTCCTATACTTTCCAGGGTTTTCAATAGGAATGGATGCTGTATTTTGTCAAAGGCTTTTTCAGCAACTATTGAGATAATCATGTGTTTTTTTGTTTGTTAGACTGTTGATATGGTCAATTATGTGGATGGTTTTCCTAATGTTGAACCACCCTTGCATTCCTGGTATAAATCCCACCTGATCATGGTGGATGATCTTCTTAATTACTTGCTGGAGTCTCTTTGCTAATATTCTATTTAAGATTTTTGCATCTATGTTTATTAGGGAGACGGGTATATAGTTTTCTTTCTCTGTTTTTGATCTACCTAGCTTTGGAATCAGTACCATATTTGTGTCATAAAAGGAATTTGGTAGGACTCCTTCTTTGCTTATCATATCAAATAATTTGTATAGTATTGGGATGAGTTGCTCTTTGAATGTCTTATAGAATTCACTTGTGAATCCAACAGGTCCTGGTGATTTTTTTCTTAGGGAGATCTTTGATGGCTTGTTCAATTTCTTTTTCTGATATTGGATTATTTAGATATTCAATTTCTTCTGCTGTTAATCTAGGCAATGTATAATTTTGTAAATATTCGTCTATATCTCCTAAATTGTTATATTTATTGCCATATAATTGGGCGAAATAGTTTTTACTGATTGCCTTAATTTCCCCTTAATTAGAGGTAAGGTCTCTCTTTTCATCTTTGATATTGTCAATTTGGTTTTCTTCTTTCCTTTTTTTTATTAGATTGACCAGTACTTTGTCTATTTTATCTGTTTTTTCAAAATACTAGCTTCTAGTCTTATTTATTAATTCAATAGTTCTTTTACTTTTGATTTTATTAACTCCTCCCTTGATTTTTAGTATTTCTAGCTTAGTTTTCATCTGGGGATTTTTAATATGCTTGATTTCTAATTTTTTAAGTTGCTTGCCCAATTCATTAATGTCTGCCCTCCTTAATTTGTTAATATATGCACTCAAGGATATAAATTTCCCCCTGTGTACTGCCTTGTCTGCATCCCACAGAGTTTGGTAGGATGTCTCATCATTGTCATTCTCTTCAATGAAATTGTTGATTGTTTCTATGATTTCTTCTTTGACTAATTCGTTTTGGAGAATCATATTGTTTAATTTCCAATCTGTTTTTGATTTGCCTGTCCAGGTGCCATTATTAATTATTATTTTTATTGCATTATGATCTGAGAAGGTTGCATTTATTATTTCTGCTCTTTTGCATTTGTTTGCAATGTTTCTATGCCCTATTACATGGTCAATCTTTGTGAATGTACCATATGCAGCTGAAAAGAAGGTGTATTCCTTTTTGTCCCTATTTATTTTTCTCCACATATCAATTGAATCTAATTTTTCTAGGACTTCATTCACCTCTCTTACCTCCTTCTTATTTATTTCTTGGGGTCCAGCCTCCTGGTCGTCCCTGGTCTGCCCCTCTGCCAGAGACTCCTTCAGCAGTCTCAGGGCACTGCTTCCACAGCTGTGCTCCCATCTGCACAGGGTTCCCACTCGAGGTCCAAGCCTGCGCTCGAGATCCTTGTCCATGCCTAGGGTAATGCCTTCACCCACAGAGGCTCTCAGGGTCTGTATTCAAAGTCTGTGTGTGATCTTTAGCCTCTTGGGTCCCTAAGTCTTGGTGCTCTCAGGAACAAGCCCTTGAGCTGCCAATAACTTAATGGGTGCCCCAAACCTGCTTTAACTCTTGTGTGCTGGCCTTGGCTTTGTAAGTGGTATTGGGGGTGGGGTAGGGGCTTCTTCCTCTTGCGTTTTAGTAAGAACTGTTTCACCCCTTTATAGCATAGAAATGCCCCAATTCCACGTACCTTCTATGCCTTTCCCTGTTGTGGAGTCCCTTTGTTCATCTGGATTTGTTTTTATGTCCCCTTAAGGAGTCCTGTATGCTTTGGTTAGGAGAGATCAAGCAGCTGCTCCTTAATCTGCCGCCATCTTAACTGGAAGATACCCCTGTTATTTCTGATCAATTGACATTACACTGATTATTCAAAAATGAATTTGGGGAGGGGGCAGCTGGGTAGCTCAGTGGATTGAGAGTCAGGCCTAGAGATGGGAGGTCCTAGGTTCAAATCTGACCTCAGACACTTCTCAGTTGTGTGACCCTGGACAAGTCACTTGACCCCCATTGCCCACCCTTACCAGTCTTCCACCAAAGAGGCAATACACGGAAGTTAAGGGTTAAAAAAATAAAAAATAAAAATAAAAAAAATGAATTGGGGAAAAATAAAGTCATTAATCTTTACTTTGAATGTGAATGTGAATGAAATGAATACAACCATAAAATAGAAGAAATAAAGGATTAAAAGCCAGAATTCATGAAAAAAAGAAACTCATTTAAAGCAGAGAGACACAAATGGATAAAAGGTGAGGATTAAAGCCTGAAGCAAAATCTACTGTTTTTCAGCTAAAATTAAAAAAGCAGGAGAAGCAATTATGATCTCAGATAAAGTAAAAGTGAAAATTGATCTAATTAAAAGAGATAAAGAAATGAGTCTATGTTGACAAAATAGTCAGAGATAATGAAGTAATGTCAATATAAACAATATGTATCAAATGGCATAACATTCCAATTCCTAAAGCAGAATGAACATAAATTATGAGAGGAAATAGACAACTATATTAATAGGAGACATTAATTTTCCTTATTAGAATTAGATATATCAAACAAAAAATAAAGTTAAGGAAGTAAACAGAATTTCAGAAAAATTAGACTTGTAGGACATCTGGAGAAGACTGAATGGCAATAGAAAGGAACATACCTTTTTCTCAATAGTGTATATTTGTAATTGAGGAGATGACATTTAAAAGTATGTTACAAATTTTCTATGGACATGTGGGGACTATCAGACTACATTTGCTGTGATTCCAATGGGTTTCTGTTTTCCAGTTCTTTTGGTGTGGGGACGTCTATGTCCCTAAGCATAGGACAGTTTAAATGGGAGGAGGGCCTAAAGAAGGCCCTTGATCTTCCTGAGGACCTAGCTGGTGTGCAGAGAGAGAGGATGGGCCTCATCAGTAAAAAGCTAGGCTAGCGTGGTCATATATTTTACCAACATGGCCATGGCTTTAATTAAAATACTAATTTCTATTATTATATCAGTCTTTATCATTTTTAATCATAACAATAGTATATGGCATCTTCACAAAATCTGATGATATAACAAAACCTAAATGTCTAATTAATAAATGTAGAAAAGCAGAAATATTAAATGCATTCGTTTCAGACCATTATGCTAAAAAATTATAGCTAACAATTGGCTAGAGAAAAAAGACTTAAAACAAGTTATTATCTAAATCAGAAACTAAATTTTCTGATATTAAAAATGAGTAGATAAAAGAACAAATGATTGAAAAAATAATGTTTATTAAAATGAAGGACAACAAAGAGACAACATATCAAAATTTGGGGGATACAACCAAAGCAATATTTAGGGGTAAATTTAAATCTCTTAATGCTTATATTATTAAAACAGAGATAGAGCAAATTATAAAATGAGTATTCAACTAAAAAATAAACTACAAAAAAAAAAAACAAATTAAAAAAACAGACATAAAATTGGAAATCCTGAAAATCAAAAGGGAGACTAATAAAACTGAAGGTAAGAAAACCATTGAGTTTTGGAATGATCTGGAAAAATTCCAAGGCACTTAGGAAAAAGAATGCTGTCCACCTCCAGAGAAAGAACTGTTGGAGTAGGAATGCAGATGAAAGTATATGATTTTTTAATTGCTTATTTGGGTTTGTGTTTTGGAGTTTTGGTTTTATAAGATTAATTACTTACAAAAATGAACAATATGAAAATGTGCTTTCCATAATAATACATGTAAAACCAAGATTCAATAATCTGCCAGCATTGAGAGGGGGAAGGAAAGGGAGGGAGAGAGATAAGTTCAATTGTGTAACATGAAAGCAAGTATGGAAATTTATTACATATAATTGGTAAAAAACCAACAAAATTAATTAAATTCATTGAAAAAATAATGTATTACAAAGGAATTTCCAATTTAGTAGAAGGATTTTCTTCATTGGGAATCCCATGTTATAATGGGAACACAGCTTTTACACACACACAAAAAAAACTATAGATCAACTTGGGCTTTACCTGATAAAGAACTTCTTAAAGTTCATGACATATGAATCTGTGATCTTATCAATAGTTTTTCTCTTCACTGGGACAACAATTTACACCCCATTTCTGCTTTCTCATTCAGTGTTATTCTGGTCTATATCTTTGTGAAAGTTTTTCATAGGAGTCCTTCCTCCTATAACACATGGGGGCCTTCTGCATCTCTTGACATTATAAAGACAGCAAGAAAACATGCAGATGATACATGTTATCCTTTGCTTTTACTGTATGAAAAGAATATTTATTTTTTCTTTGTAAATTTATTGGTTAATATAATGCCAATTCTTCTTCATAATTTTCTTTTGTAATATTTTATCCTGTTTTTCCAGATCACAAGTTAATACAATTTTTAAATATTTGTTTTCTGATATTTTGCAATCCATATTCTCCCTACCTCCCAACCTTCCCCACTCCTCAAGAAGGCAAATAATATGATATAGATTTTACACCTGTTATCATATATAATCATTAACATATGTAATAATATACATTTCCATGTTGATCAAGTTTGTGAAAGACACATTATTTTTAGTAGAGAAAAATCCATGGAGGAAATAAAGAATGGTCTTTTATTCTTCATTCAGATTGACTGTTACTTCATTTTCTTGTTATTTGTCTATTGAATTTCTCCTGAATCGTTGCCTTTTTGATGATGATAATTTCTATTCCAATTGGTCATCATATTATTTTTGTTCTTTGGTAATGTGTTACAAGCTACTCCCTTCCATCAAGCATATCTCCATTATCCTCTCTGCAACTTCTGATTTTAATTTTTCAGAAACAATATGACCCTTGAGAATGTTGATATTGGAAATATTGGCTATTTTAGAGAAAAGTTTATGTTTATAAAAAGCACTATGCAGTTTTCTGATAATAATCCAATCTATTCTGTACCCATTTAATTATTTGGCTCAATTAGCCATCTGTAATATCTCCCCAAAATATATGAAAACATACATCCATTCACTGGGCTGCCCATCTATTTTCAAGTCATATTCTACAGTCAAGGCAATTGTCTGCATCTACTTCTGTTTTCCTTGGTGGATAGTTAAGCTAAACTCTTTTGGATGATTTTGGCTTTCATTTAGAAGGCTCTGGAATACTTCAGAGAATGATACAGTCAGCACAGTGCCATATATAAAAAGGAACAAAATAGTGCTTCACCATCTTTCTTCCATTTAATTTTTTCATTGAATATTTCCTTGGAGGAAACAAATATCATGGATGCATATGTAGTACTCTGTGTCTGCTATGCTATTTATGTATTGTTTTACATTCCAAAGAATTTAACAACGATTTTAAGTGTAAAAAAGAAAATAACACCTTGAAGGAAATTCTGGTAGCATTTTAATTTATCAAATTAATTTTATAATTATTTATTTCAAACAATAAACAAAATATGATCATGTATACATTCAAAAGTATATAGATGTGCTCTCAGGATATTATTCTCACAGTTTTTTCTCATACTTTTATCAGTGATACCCTCAGTACTCATTCAAAATGTTTTCTTAAATATGCATGGATGAGGAGCATATGAACCAGCAGTTACTACCTTTTTCACAATTACCTTTTTCATGAAGGTAGTATTGGCCATTTCTCACTCATTCATTCCTGTTACTTGATGTTCTCAAAATGGTGTCTCTTCTGCTACAATTTTCTACATATATATATCTGTTGGGGGAGTGTTGTTATTCTTAATTTTGTTTACTTTAGTGTTATTTCAACTTTTTTGTGCTACAGTGATACCTGAAAATCTGATGATTTCACTGTAATTGATGGATATGATAGCTATAGCAACCAAAAATTTTTCCTTTGTTCATCTTTGTTATCCTCTTTCTAGCTTCATACTTAACTGACTCAAGATTATCTGGTTTAAATTATTTTTGTAAAGCTTTTAAAATATTCTTTTTATAAGATATAATTTTTACTCTTTTATGAGAAAATGCTGCTCATGAATTAATATCATAGTGCTCCAAAATATTTTACAACAAAATTCATATTATATCATAGTTTTGCTTGGCTACCATGTCTCTCATTATTAAGGAGATAAAATATTTGCCAGTCAACACAGTTTCTAGTTTCTTGTGTCCTACTCCTTGTGCCAATTTTTGAAAATCATTTAAATAGCCTTACTATTATTCATGATACTATATATTGATTTAAAGTCCTTCCATTTTTTTCTTATTTTTGAGTATCAACTTCTTGCTTAATTAAGCCAGATTAAATTGCTTTAATAGCACAACAAATCTCTTTTATAAATTTTCTTGTACTTTAATAATTATGTTAATATTTCCTCTAACATGTGAATAGCCTGCCTAATGCAGAAATATTAATTTGAAAGTTTCTAGAGTAAAAATTTCTATCAGTAAAAAACTGTTTCTTGTATCTCAAAATAAATTCTATTTTTATGCTTTCCATATGTAGTACCTTCTGACTGGAAAAAAAAAACACTAATTGTATTTTTTTAATGAATTTGTTAAAATATTCAAGTCCTTATTGTGTGTCAAACACTATGTTAAATTTTAGAAACACATAAAAAGATAAAAAAACAGTTCTTATTCTCAATGTATTCACTTTTTCATAGAAGATAGAACTTAAAAGGAGGGTAGAAATGGGTGGAGGAATAGCAATGTAGGGCTATCTAGCTAGTGTGGGTAGTGATCTAGGAGGGAAGTAAGTATTATGACTGGGATATCTGGTGATACATTAGGTATTAAACTATGCTCATTTAATTTGGAGGTTCTGGTCTTATCAGAAATATAACTAGGCTAGGGAGACCAAAGTTTTCCCCTAGTATTCTGAGGGCACTATTTTTTAAGTGTGTAGAAATAACTAGGGTCACCATAAAGTTAGAAAAAAATATGAGTTAAATTATACACTAAACTAGGTGAGTTATTTTTGTTTTTTTTTTCCTCCAGTATTAACTTTCCAGATAATTTATTCTACCTCTCCCAAAGGAAGGAGAATGTTTCGGGGAAGGGTGGAGAAAGTATCTTAAGGTCTCTCCTTATTCAACCTAAATTCTTTGGCTCTACCTGAGATCCATTTCAATTTGACTTTGGCATTTCAATGACATTTTTTCATGCTAATTGCCTCATGTGTTTCACATGTTAGTTTTGTCTCCAGCTTTTATTGAGCTCTCACAGAATTACCCTACCACTTTATATTGTGTAGAGATTAGAATACAAGCAAGAGTTAACTTTTTTGGTATCTTTATAAATGTTATTGATACTACTAAAAATGAATCCCTCAAATATCTCAGGAAATAATATTTTCATATTTTTGAATAGGCAGCATAATTAAACAACTTGGCCATCTAAAAATCCATATTCGATTTAAAAACACATTTGGGTGTATCAAAGCATTTTCACAAATAGAACATGATATTTAAAAAAGAGATCCATGAAAAATAATTCTACTACTACTTAAGGGCATGTGGGAGCTATTTGGTTTTAATGGATACATGAAAAAAGCATCTATCCCTTTTTGTTGTTACACAGAAGACATGGCCTATGTTGGATCAAATTTCCTCTTGCTGTTCTATATTCCTGAACACAGTACCTAGTCCAATCTTTTTTTGCATTGAATATTGAAACAAATTATTTGATCTTTGAACTGAGGATTAAGCAGATTTATATTTCAAAGGGCAGAGAGACTTTTGTATTTGGCACCTCTGGCCTTTAGTATTGTTAGGGCAAAAGTGGCAACTTTAGAATGCTTTATGTGATTGATTTTTTTCTATTTTACTTCTTTTTGAATGTATTAGTCATATATGTCATAGATTACACTCCTCAAGTCTTGCTAACCAGGTAGAGAATAAAATATTTGGCTTTTTTTCCCTTTCTGCTTATTGAAATAAAATGGCTTCAGTGCTATTTAATTATAGTATTAAATGTACGGTGATTTTCTTCTTTTATATTTGTCTAACTATGATGCTAATTTTATTAAATGGTAATTGGACTCCACGAATGTGTCCAAAAGCAAACACACATCATGCTTTCATTGAGTGACAAAGAAACTTGAATGTACGTTTGTTTTGCAGTATGTGAGCAGATAGTACAGAATCATATAGAATATGGCAAGGTTAACATTATTTGTTATTTCTGAAAAGTAATCTTTTTATTCAGAATTCAGGTTTAGGGCTGAAATGATTTGGCTCCACTCTGAAACACCCAGGTAGTATTTTAGGAATTCTAGCCACTGATTTATGAAAGTCATATGATGACAGCTTACTAATGTGAAACTGATATACTGTTATATGGATTGAATCATTTTGATATCGTACCAACTATGTATTGGAATATATATTTAAAATGGTAAGACATCACTGGCAGTATTTGAACCTATTAAAAATACCTAGAGATATCACTGAAATGATCTTAGTATCAATGTATAAGGACCAGCTGGCAACGGCTTAGTAGCACTTTTTTATTAATGATTTAGACAATTAATTATGAACTACTAATACATATATTTTGTTTTATCTTCCCAGTAGTGGTTCATTTTTTCAAATGGTTAGTAGATGAGATAGAGAGAGAGTGACAGAGATAGAAAGGCAAAGAGAGAAAGATCTAGAAATTCTGTGAAGTATCCTAGTGTAGAAGAAAGATTATGGATCATAGATTAGGAAAATATGAGTTCAAGTCCCAAATTCTATCACTTTAAAATTTCTTGATTTTTTTTAGTGTTCTGACTTTTTTAAGTAAAGTCTGTAAGCTTCCTAGTATCAGCAATAATCTGGTTCATCTATGAATAGTAGGAGAAACACCGAATTTGGGGTCTGTGGACTTGAGTTGAAATATAAGTTCAGTTTCTTATTAGCTATGATATTTATGTTGTTGTAAATATACTTAGGTTGGACAATTTCACTTATTTGAGCATCACATTACTAATCTGTAAAACAAGATATTTGGATTACATGATCTTTAAAATGTCATTTGACTCTAAATCCTTTGATCCAATTGAGAGTATAAATATTAATGGATTATCAAAGTTAGAGTTGTACTTTAGGAAGATAAACCTACCAGAACTCAAATTAACAAATATTTGACACAGCAGTAGGTGTAAAAATCAACATATATGGTCTATCAGTAGAGATATAGGAAATGATTCCATCAAGAACTCATATATTGGTTGAAAAGAAAAATATTCTTTGGGAACTCATAGAGGTAGGAGACTAAATTCTGCTTATTCCTTCCATCCTCACAAAGAAATGCCCCAAATGCCCTGCCTCTTCTCAAGAAAGTCTGCCTTTTTCTAGCTTTCCATCCATAATCAAAACTCCCTCTTGATCCTCATAACCCTGTAAGGGCAAATAATTATTTAGGTAGATCCTACCTTCCCTCTTTCAAACTATGTATAAAAGGCTCTTTCCCAAGATTTTTCTATTATCCAAAATGCCTTCCAAATTTCCTTCTGATTCTAAGGTTCCAGCCCAAAAGTCATTATAGTCAAATATTTTTATTCTCATTCCACTGAATTTATCTTATTTCCTGTTTATGTATTATAATTTTAGCACGTGCAATTTTATAATTACTTTGAAAATAAAGCAGGAACAAAAGTCCAGACTTTTCCCCAAAACATTTTGGGGCTCACTCTAATTTATAGCTCCCTCAGTCTCCAGAGAGAGAAGGCTCAGACTCAGCCCTGTTTCTACATCACAGTGGTCCTAAGAAGTTCCTATCCATGGTTTAACATGACTTCTGGATGAGTCACCCTTTCAGCCTTCCTGCCATTCCCAGATGTCAGTCCTTGCTCCTGAATCAACCTGCAAAATTCAGCATGGACTTTGACTCTCAGACTCCTGAAGGCTTGCTCTATTGACTTTTCAAAATTCACAAATTTATAACATCCATAGTAAATTCCTTTATCTAAAAAAAGAAAAGAATGAATGGTAAAGGAAAAAGGTAAAATTCCTATATTCACAAGGCTATATGTTGGCTTCAAAAGAGAGAAGGCCCATGGCCTTTCTCACCTTAAAACATTATCTCACACTAGGGACATTCAGTAAAATAAAAAAAATATCTAAAATTTTTATAATATTCTCAAAATAGGAATTCTAGAGTTGATTTGAAGATGTTGGTACTTACTCAATTTGTCACTACTTTTCCTGTAAGGGGTTATGTATCAGTGAGAATAGAGAGAATGAAAGAAAAGAGAAGGCAATCTCCACACATGTAGAGAAAGCTGTATCAACATTTAATCTGGAAAAAAGTTTTAAAAAATGTTAGTTTAGGGGATATGATGAGGTCATAGTAATTTCTGACCACTTCGTCATTTGGGGGAAGGGAAATGGAAGGCTCCAAGTTCTATATTCATGAATTGACTCTTTCTCAAGAAATGGTAATTATATAATGAACACATGTGGTGAATAGCAAAGAAATTCATTTAAACCAATCATAGCAAAACAGAAATAAGAAAAGGCATACATAGAAAAATATACTAGACTACATTAGAGGAGTGAAGGACTTCTCAAATTGAGAAAATGATAACTCAGCTCAGCCAAGATAAAATGTCCTGGATCTTTCTGAAGAAAGAAAAAAAAAACCTTTCAAAACTCTGGAATAGCCAACTGGGAATAAGAACGTGAAGAATAAGAAGAATAAGAAGAGTCTCCAGACTGCCAGCTCCTCTCATGACTTCCCACAGTCTTTTCCTTAAGCAGTCTTAAATAAGGACTCCTGTTTAAAGAGTCCCCAAATGGGGACTGGCTGAGAACTGAAATTTTTTTCCATCAACTATACATCACCCTTTATTCAAGCGAGGGCCTTCACCTCTAACAATAAGGAGAGAATTGTACACCAATGGGCTTTGGAAACAGAAGTTATATTAGTTATCACTCAGAAGCCTCCTGTAGAGCCATGAGGAAGCACTAAATATAAGAAACTGGAAATATAGAGACAGGGATAGAAAGTAGTGTTATTCAGATTTTTTGCTTCAAGATATAAATGTGGGATGAATCCATAATGCATCATAAATTTGGTGTTAGAAGTAAACTTAGAGTCCATCTTGTTCACCTGCCCTTCCTCACTTTACAAATTAGGAGGCTAATACTCCAAACAAGTAAGTGACTTATCCAGAGTCATAGTGTAGTAAATGCAAGAGCAAGGATTTGAATTCAGGCTTCTGCATCTGAACAGAGCCCTCTTCCTAGCACATCTTGTCTACCAATCAGATATGAACAAAAGATTTGCCATGATTTTTAAATATTGTATCCTGGAAATAAGAATTCAAATTTCTGGGGATCCTGATATGTCTCATGTAAAAAGTTCTCAAAGTATTGGATGGAATTTTAGACAAATTTGATTCTAATACAAAAAATAGGAATGATTCTGAAAATCTGAACTTATAAAAAGGCTTTAAGACTGACCGATGGTCATATTTTGTACATTTTCCCCAATGCATTCATTTCAATTAACTTTTCATTTTTAATGATTATATATATTTTTTAATTTTAGCATTCATTTTTAAATGAGTTCTCATATCTCTCCCTCTGTCTAGCCTTTCTACAAGCAATATGATCTCCAGCTATACATAGGAAGACATTTTTAATTTAGTCATATTGAATAAAAGAAAAGAGAAATTTTTTTTAAAAATGCACTCTAAGTTCTCCCTGAATGTAGATAGCATTTTTTCCTTCATGAATTATTTGGAATTGACTTGGATTGTTGTATTGATGAGAGTAGCTAACTCTCTTCGTTTGATCATAACACTAACTTGTCAAAACATGGGTTGTTATGGAGGCAGACTGGCAAAAAAACAAGCCACATTTAGTAATACATATAACATTATAATTAGTTTTTTTCTTTGTCCGTAGTTTTAAATTAAATTAAATTGCCTAAAGGAATAATTATATTTTCTATACTTCTATTATAAGTGAACTATTCTGATGTAGAACATTTCTGAATACATTATGAGAGTCATCCATTATCTTTTCATAGGCATTAGACAACCATTCCAATATTCATCACTGAATTTGCATTTAGCCTTACTTTAAAAAGATGCCAGTAATAGGAATCTATGGATACATAATATTACATACACTCTCAAAGATTGCTGATATGTAGTAGTTTGATCTTTTGTTTTTCCTCTTTAATTTTCAATCCTTATTTTCTTATAAATGATAGCATACCTTGTAGTAGGAGAACAGAAATTTATGTGGAAATGAATCTGTTTTTTTAAATTATCAGTAAAATGAGACAATATGAAAAAAAGTAAGTTTAGTGTAATGCTTTTTTGGATATTCTGTACCAGCTTCTAGGCACAGGACCTTTAACTGAGTAAACAACGAGTAACTATGTTGTTTAAATACAAATGAAAGATTTGAAAAGGTTTTTGTTTATTTGTCTTATTGGTTAGTTACACCTGTAATGACAGCTAATTAATAACAACAACAACAATAATAATAAATTTAAATTAATAATTTCCTTAAGAGAAAAGGAAATCAAAAGAAAAAAGTATTATTCCTCAGTAATAAAAAGATGAAGTAATCCAGGAAAAGGTATTTTTGTTGTTACATTTTATGATATATTTTTACTTCTTATTAACTTCAGAGGTCTCAAATGCAGGAATTTTAAAAGCAAAGGTGAGAATCAGCCAGGCATATGTTGAGGTCAAGACATAGTTATAGAGTTCAGTTTTAACGGTAGTTAAGCTGTCAGTGCTACAATAGTCTTTTACCTTCTTCAAGTAAAGGTTACTGTCCAAGAGTGTCTCATATAGATGAAGATGATGCTCTTTTCAGTTCTGCTCACAATCATTATATACCTGCAAAAGTATTTTAAAAAGAATTTCTTCTCTCTTTGCTGGACTTGAGTCTATGAGATTGATCTCCTGTTCTTTTTTTCCCTTAGTTTCTTCACTCCGTTTCTTTACTTATGAAGGCGAAGATTCTTTGAATTCCCCCAAGTTTTTTTTTTCTTCACAAATCCTTCCTGTCTAGCTCCTTCCACCAAACTGGTGACTAATGGGAGTAGATTCTAGATTTTCAAGTTTTTATTAACCCTTCTCAGATAAATATTTTCATATGGACACCTAGAGTAACATTTTTATTTTCTTGGCTCTTGCCCCTGTATTATAGGGTGTTAATTCATGTGTGTTTATAGTCATGTGTGGGTATTTGTGTGAAAATATTTGGGGGGAAAGGTATTACTTCAGGAGAGTGGTGTTCCTACTATAGGAACATTGATGCTCAAAAGAATAAACTTGTCACTACACTTTTGAAACTGGCTAGTCCCTAAGCATTGAGGTGGTATAGAGGAGTGATTGAAAGCCTTTTAGAGACTGAGTGCCCAAACTGCAACCCTCATACCACTTGTGAGCTCCAGACAGGGAAGGGAGAAAGTGCTCCCATTGGGTTCTGAGCAGAGGGGTGGGTCATGTGGGAAATGTCCTTGGGCTCAAGTGGAGAGGGACAGGGGAGCAGCCCCCTTCAGCATGCATGGCATAGGTTCACCAACATGGGTATAGGGAATAGAGTTCTGAGTCTGGATTCAGGATGGCAATTTGATCTCAACCCATGTCTCAAAATATGTGCTAGCTTTGATCCCAGGGAAATCTCTTAACCTTTCTGCCTCAGTTTCTTCAATAAAATAACGATAACAATAGCAACTGTCTCATAAAGTTATAAGGATCAAATCATATTTGTAAAGGGCTTAGCACAGTGACTGGCATATAATAAGCACTTAAAAGCTTTTCTCCTTTCCCTCCTTCCAAACACAAGTTACATAACAGAGATTGCACTTTAATACTGTGTTTCACTGGAGGGCAAAACTGAGAGAAGGGTAGAAGTTAACTGAAAAGTTTCTTACCTCTGTGTACATGGTCACTCCAAGACTCATTGAATATGTTTCATGGTATTAATAAAGTCAAATGAGAGCAAAATTACACTTTATTTTCACTTACCTTTGATTTCTTTTGTAAATTTAGATATTTTAATTTATTCTTTTAAAACATTATCCTAAGAAGGGATCCATAGAGTGTGTCAGATTGCCAAAGAGGTCTATCACACACACACACACACACACATACATGGACTCACACACAGAAGTTAAGAATACCTGAAAGGGACTAGACAGATTTTACTAACTCAATAAAAGAAAGAACTTTTAAAATATTAAACTTACCAAAAACATCCCAAAAGGCATATGCAATAAATGACAGGGTTGATTCAATACATCTGATATAGTATTTTGGACTAGAGTTAAATTATGATATACTGTCATTATAGTACTTTAGATAACATTATAAAATTAAAAGGCATGTAAAATGCATTCCTTTATTTTATCATCATAGCAAATCTATAAGGGGTAGAAGTCACAAGGACATGTTAATTCAATCCAATATAAATAGGTCATCTCAACTGGACCTTCAACAAAGCATAGAAATCCTTTTAGTATTTCCTGGACATCTCTCCATAACAATTTCCACCTCATCTTTTCCAAAGCTTGCATTTTCAAGGCACCTGCTAAACTACCTCTGCTCATCTTCAGCGTAATCCTTCAATTCATACTTCCCTGAAAAAAATTAAGGACAACTTTTGAGAGCTTCATCCACTCTCCAGCTCCACAGTACTAATCACCTTAACATTATCTTCCAATCTTCCCTTTTTTATTCTTTGCTAGAGAAGAAAATTTTTTACTTACCCATGTCAGCTTTTTTACATTTTCCCTAGATCTCATATTCTGTTTCCTCCAGAGACTTGCCTTCCAGATTATCCTTACTATCTCTAAGTTTAAAATTCTCCTTATCCACCAACATATTCTGTGTTGTTTAACTATGCTGAGACCTCCCTTGTTCTTGTATTAATCCTCCAATTGGTCCTACTATCCCTTCAGCCTATTCTTTCCCTCTTTTCATAGCCAAAAAATTTAATGCTAGCTAGCTTCATTGTCTTTTTATTTTCAATCCTTTGCAATATGGCTTCCATCATAATTCAGTTAAAACTATTCTTTTCAAATTCAAAACAATCTCTTCATTGCAAAATCCAATGGTCCTTTCTCTTCCTCAAACTAATAGAAAATAATTACAGCAATAAAAATAATTTGTTAGCATTCAGAAATAAATTATACAAATATAAATTGAGGAAGGCTGGGCTAGATAATTTGTTTATCCAAAAATCATTTGGGGTTTTAGTTTAGTGGAGTTGAAGTTAAATAGATGTTGAAAATGTGATGTGGAAGGCACAAAAGTGAATGTCATCTTGGGGAGAATTACGAGGCAAAGTGTTCAGAGTGAGGGATAAAAGAGTTATTTGTAGTTTATCCTAATCAGATGACATCTGGAATATTCTTTTTAATTATGGGCATTTTAGAAAGATTTTGATCAATTGAAGAGTGTCTAGGTAAGGGACAGGAGGTAAGATGTTAAACTTATATTATAGGAAAATCAGATGAAGCATCTGAAAGTTGTTAGTATCGAGAAATGAAGAATGAAGTGATACAGAATATCTGGAACAAAAGGGTTAACATGTGCTTGACAGATTAGACTTTTCTTACTTAAGTTCTAAAGGCAGAAATAAGACCCCTCAGCTAGAACTTTGAAGAAGGACTGATTTCAAGTCAAATTTAGGAAACATTGTCTAACCAATTTAACCAAAATTTGAAGCAGTAAACCTTAGAATTAGCTGGTTACTATTGGTTAGAGTTCTTTAAGCAGAGGCTAGAAAATCATTTGTCTTATATATAACAGAGAAGATTCATCATTATATCTGAGTTGGACAGAGTAGTCATTGAATGCTTTCCAAATTTGAGACTTGCTATTTCCATGATGAGTTATAAAAATTTCACTTAAAATGAGAAGTTTTTGTCAGAGAATTCAGCTATTTACATCATTGGATGAAATGGATTATTGAGTAAATTCTTGACATTCAAGTTTATGTTTCTTTATATAAATCCAGAATCATGGTTTTAGAATTTAAATGGGTTTAGTATTCTCATAGTAGAAAAAGACTCCTTTGCTGAAGTGAGAATCAAAGTTCAAATCCCATCTCCAATACTAACTTACTATGTTACCTTATTCAAGTCACTAAAATTTTCTTGATCTCAGTTCCCTCATTCATAAAATTGAAGAGCTGAAGTTAATGGGCTCTAAAGTCCCTGCCAGTAAGAAATCTATGATCCTATATGATTCTAACCAGTAATCAATAATTAATTGTGACTAGAAATTAAACATTAGACTTGCAAAAACATAATTGCTGAGTTAGTTATTCTCTAATCACTTATTTCTCATGAAGCTATTTATGTTGTTTTGAATTTAGTTTTCCCTCTTGTGTAGTTCTACCTGTACTCATTTGCAAGTGTATTTCAGAAATAAGCTTACTCCTATTCAGTTATTATAATTGAACACAAGTATGATTCAAGTAGGTCGTATTTTCTTTTTGTTAAATCCCTTTAGTGACTTAAACACCTTTAACACATATTGTGTAATCCTGAGCAAGTTAATTAACCTGTCAGTGCCCTGGGCCACATTCTGATATTATAAGTTTTAGAGTAAATACCAATCTACATTGGTTGAAGGAAATGTGTTACAGGAAGATTCCTAAATCAATTAAATCACAGGACTGGACCAAAAATCACATGGCTGGAAGAAGCTCAAATATGCATTTTGTGTCTATTCTTCCTATGAAAAAATGATTAGGGACAAGTTTTTAAATAAATTTTAATAATTCTTGCCAAGTATATTTGTCTTGCGATGACTTTTGGGGAAATAAAGGATATATACTCCCTCTTCTTATCACCTTGTTAATATGTCTAGACTGAATTGAGTATAATAGGAATATTCATTTTTAAACAGCTTTGGTAAAAGGCATTTTGTCTTCATGGACTCCTTTTAAATATGTTTATTTTTTCATTAAAAAACTATTCATGAAAATGCATTTAGTATTCATTAAATTAATTTTTTCTATTTTAAGGAAAGCGATATGTCATTAATAGGCAGATTAAGATGTGAAATTGTTGCAAAAGAGAAAAGAATGGTAATATTTCCTAAGACAATAAAATATTCACTATAAGAATTTGCTTTATTTTATTGGCACTACAGAGATTAAAGAAAGTCAAATCTATTATTTTGCCAGTTTGTTCAGTCTTTGGGGAAAGGAAATTGAAGAGAAAAATGGAAGAAAGGTACTTGACCTATACAACATTCCATTCTTCCTCCCACCTGGACCTTCGACATCACTTGCAATTGCTATCATCTCTTCTATAAAGATGGGCAATTAAGACCTTACAACCCCTTGTGTCATAGGAGTTGTAGAACATCAATTATTTACCTTGATAGCAGCAATTGTTAGGTCTTTGAAGCGAGGCTATAGTTTTGTTCTTGACTACCAGTTACAACTTCAATTTTAGAGGACTTAAAAGTAGTTATAGTAAGAAACAATGGAAGAAAAACAAAAATCTAAAGAAAGTTGTTCAAATAGCAAACAAAATATCCTGAAAGCACTTAAAAATATAACTAGAATGGCAATAACAAACTTTCCAAAAATACAATTAAACATATTTATACAAATTTAAAAAACAAATACTTTGGATTCTAAATTTGAATGAAGCTATCATAGTTGGACTTCAGGAAGAAAGAAGAAACAGAACTAGAGAAAACAAATGCTAGTATATTAGTCTCAGGCACAGAAAAGGTTAATATTCTAGGTAATTCAATTTTGGAAAAGTAGAATTCATTCTCAAGGTTATTTTTTAAAAAGAAGATTAGAAAATGCTCGGACAAAATTCTGGGCTTTATTATTACCCAAAAAAGTTACTAAGAAAATGTGAATAACAATCAATATAGAATTTTCCTATTTCCCCATTTCTACAAAGTTTGTATGAGGATTTATTACATGAACTTACAGGGTGAAGGAATGACATGAGAATTAGTTGAAGGTATTAGAAGGAAATAAATAGATTTTTTTAGTGATAGTTTAAATAGACCACAACTATATATAAAGAATAAAAGTTAGTCAAAATACAGAGAAACAAGTTCTCATTTATATCTGTAAAGTAAAAAGGTTAATTTAAAGACTCTACTTCAACAAGGTACCCATCTTGATATATGCCAAAAGCATAAACAATCCATAGATGTTTGTTCAATAACACTCTGATAATTGATTTATCAGTCATTAAATGGGGAAATAGAAGGTTATCAAAAATGCTTTATTTTTACAATTACAGACTGATATATATATATATCACAGAATCCAAATGGAAGATATCATTGTGCTGATTGTGCCAAATAATTCACTACTTCCTAAATGAAATCAATCAGAAGTCTGTGCATGTATAGACACATTTAAAAACCAAACAAGTAGATTAAGCATGCCTACTGTTCCGACTGCAGTGCAATTAAAAACACAACAAAGATCATCCATCAGTACAGAGAACTTGCACAGATACTTCTTTTTTTTTTTTTAAAAACCCTTAACTTCTGTGTATTAGTTCCTTGATGGAAGATTGGTAAGGGTAGGCAATGGGGGTCAAGTGACTTGCCCAGGGTCACACAGCTGGGAAGTGTCTGAGGCCGGGTTTGAACCTAGGACCTCCTGTCTCTAGGCCTGGCTCTCACTCCACTGAGCTACCCAGCTGCCCCCAGATACTTCTTGAACAATGAACTTGACCCTAGATATGACTTTAAGTTCTCTCTGAAAAAAAGAACCATCTTTTTGACAGTAATTTTTTTTCTGGTAATTTACTATGGCAATCAGTCATAAGGTATTGGAGAAATAAACTCATTACTTAAAAAGTAATTGACAAGATCATGGTGGACAATAATAACCAGCATTAAATTTATGACGAAAGTGTTTTAAATGTCAACAGAGAGCTATGCACTGGGAAAAAAAGGTGGTGAAATGGTCCTGTGGTAATAGTGAGGCATAGCCCTTAGCTGCTCTCTGCTTTGAGAGAACAGCCTATCTAGAGAACTTATCATACATGACAACATTTGTACAGGGTGAGAAGATGAAGACAGATTGCAGTCTACATTGATGGAAGGAGTACTCAAAATAGGAGATAACAGATACAGAGACAAAACAAAATGTCAGATATGATCACCTCTGCTGCAACAACTCTGTGTTGCTTGACCAATATTTATTCTCTTGTCTTCTACCATGACTTCAGCTCTTACCTCCATGTGAATAACTCCCATGGCTATATTCTCTCCATCTCTGACTATTCTTAAGATCACAGTGGGTAGAAGTTTTCTTGGAATATCAAGAAAACAGAATTCTGAATATATCTGTCCTCAAAAATATCATCATAAATGGTGGCTAGCTGTCTGTGGTACTATAAGAATATATAATATTTGTTTCAGACATATATATATATTCTCACCCAAGTGGGAATGCTTTATTGTGAATGGCCTGACACCCTGGCTTAGTCATCATTTACCAAACCTTGTTTCTGTAGAAAGTAAAATTCTGATTTGTAAAAGAAACAAAAATCAGACTTGTTTTTGTTCCTTTGTAATACAATCTATTCATATTATAGGGAATAATCTATAATTGTTTTCTTAAAAGAGCAATATTTCTACATATAGATTTCTAATTGGTTTTAAGTTATAAAGAGAAAAGAATCATATTTAATTTGTGCAACTCAGGACCCGAACCAATCAATGGCCTCTATATTATAATATGCACTGAACATATAATTTGCAATAATAACAGTAGTGATAAGGATGTGTGGTCTTCCAGAAAGGGAGTTAACCTTAGATTCACACGAGATCTGGCTGTGGATCCTGCTTTGGACACTTGCTGGCTGTAATCCCACAGAGTAGTTATCTAAGTCTCACTTTCTTCATTTATAAAATGTGGATATCTACATCAGCAATTCCTGCTCACTAAACAGTTGTGAGAATTACGCAATTTATTTATATAAAGATATTTCTGAAATTTAATGCTCCATCAAAATAATTAGTGCCATAGCATAGTGGAGAGAAGACCAGCTTTGGAGTCAATAATTCTTAGGTTCAGATTCTTTTTCTGGAACATCCGCTAGGACTCTAAGCAAACCACTTGTCTCAGACCCAGGCAACTTTGTAAGAAAATAGCTACATTGGTAGAGTGCATCTTTCCACCAGGAGTTCCCAATACAAACATTAATTTCAAGGGTCATCATCTCATTATTAAAATTAGCAGTAATAGCAGCAGCAGCAACCACACAAGCAACAATAGAATGAATAGAAAATATAGACTGCTAAGGGACTTTGATCCATTTTAAAACTCATGCTCTTGCCTTGAGTTCCTTTATTGCCATGATTGACCCTTAGAGAGTGACACTTTGTAATAAATGTTTCCTTCAAAATTTCATTTTTTGGGGGCAGCTGGGTAGCTCAGTGGAGTGAGAGTCAGGCCTAGAGACAGGAAGTCCTAGGTTCAAACCCGGCCTCAGCCACTTCCCAGCTGTGTGACCCTGGGCAAGTCACTTGACCCCCATTGCCCACCCTTACCAATCTTCCACCTATGAGACAATACACCGAAGTACAAGGGTTTAAAAAAATTTTCATTTTTTAAAATGCAGTTCTTATGCAGATTTGAGCTATTATGAAAATGTAATTCATTTATGTTTTATATGTGAATATTTTCAGGAAAGTGTCCTCGCACACTTTTGTGCCTGAGTATATATTTCATGGCATGTGCACATATTCTCATCTTAAGTGAATTCTTTTGGGTACTTGAATTCTAACAAAATGCAAGTGCTTGCTCATCAAAATTATCTTTTTAATAACCGATGCAAATTAAAATGGCTGATTATTGAAAATATGGAAGTATGAATAAGATTATATAAGTTGAAGATATATAGGTATCTTAAGAAATATTATTACAGAGAGTGATAGTTATAAGGATGATACATTTACAGAGCAGTTTTTGATTACTTCACAATCATAATGTTAACTACATATTAAATCAGGATTTTCACCTCTTTAACAACTCAAAGAAACCACTAAAGTATAGAGGTCACATAGTTTAGGAGGACTTAGATTGCTTGAGAGATTTTTAAAGCATTGATATAGTAAAGCTGCATTTTACTCAATACTTCATTGGATAACTATAATAACTCTGCCCCCATTTTGCTAAGGAAAAAAAAACTGTAATTCCTCCTCATGGCATGTAGCCCGGAAATCTGGGAAAGAGACTTGAGTCTTTTGACTTTAGTTCTTTGCTTTTTATCATACCATAGTGCTTTAAAAATATTTCCTTGAAAGATTCCTCCTACCTGAATCAATTTCTTTTCAATTCATTCCCATATTTCATCAGCTAGGAATGCTTGTGTGAGCTTACTCTATGATTTGTTGAGTAGACTTCAGTGTTTTAAAAATCAATAATAAATTCATTACCTTTTGTTATACCCAATTTTTGAGTCAGAGGAGATGCCACATAAAAGGTCATTTTTTTCCTTTGTTTTGCCTGCCCCTCACCTAGACAAAAGATACTGAACAAAGTAACATATAAATAGAGTACATTGCTGTTAACTGTGTGAGTTCCTCTTTCTCTTCCCTGCCTCCCACAATTGAATGACTTCCTACAACCCAGAAAGTCCCCGTTCTATTCCCAAATTTGAATTTACCTAGTTAACAAGCAGTAAGACTTAAGCCCCTGTGATTTCAGCCACGTAATGAAACTTCTCTTGATCCTCACTTTCTCTTCTATCAAATGAACAAGACATTCTTGTACTTTCCATCTCTAAGAGACTATTAATTATATCCACCTTTTAGAATAAATGATTTCCTTTATGGCTCATGAATCATCTCTATAGGAAACCTTTCCTATTCCCATGACTTTTAAGTGTTTTTTTTTCTTTCCTCTACCAAGCAGAGGGCAGTCACAATATAGGTGATTGATAAATGATTAAGAAATGTTTGTTGATGAATTATGTTTACTCTTTATATACATATTTCATTTGATCCCCAAATTCCTTTTTAAAGTATGAAATTTTATAACTATTTTTTGGACAAGAATAATGAGCCTGAGAGAGCAATTAAGTGACTATTAACCAGGATTTAAACGCAGGTCTTAATAACTCTAAGTCCAGCTTTCTATTTACTATGCTCCTTTGCTGTCTCAGTAGATCCTAGACAAAAAATAATGAAACATGTTCCCTCCTTCAAAGCAAAAAGATGGCAGACAAGTAGGAAATGATACATTCTGATGCAGAAACAATCTTACAAACACAGAGAGTTCTGTTTTGCTGTTGATCATCACAAGGGAAGGTTCAGTTGGGAAGGACTTTGGGGAATGTTTATGATATAAATTCAAAAGATATATACATATATGTTATGGTTCTATATAAAGATTATGTCTAAGGAGACTAGACTGAGTAAACATTGTAAATTGTGCAGGGAAAAAGGTTGGAATTTGATAGATATCACTACAGGCTACAAAAATCCAACACCTATCCAGAGCTTAGCAAGACATTTCTTAGTGGCTATAATTCTATATTAGAAGCTCTCTTCTTCATAGACTTATAGATATCACATACAGACTATACACATATGTACATACAGACCTTGGCATATTCTGATAAACAAAATTTTCTTTTTCTTTACTTTCCTTTTAATTATTATTTTTAAAATATTTTTTTCATGTTTACATGATTCATTTTCTTTCCCTCCTCTCTTCTCTCCCTTTCCCAGAGCCAACAAGCAATTCTACTAGGTTGTACAAATGTTATTACTTGATACCTATTTCCACATTATTCATTTTTGCTTTACAGCAATCTTTTAAAGCCTAAACCCCAAATCACACATCCATATATATACATGTGATAAGTGATCTCATATGTTTTTCTTTTGCATCAAACAAAATTTTCTAACAGAAAGAAGACCATTATCATTGGTCAAAATATTTCTCACAATTTTTCAGATCTAATGTTCATCCTGTAAACTTAAGTTCTTATTTTATTAGTTGCTGCCATACCACATAGCCATTATTTCTAAGCAACCCAGAACAAAAATAATTTAAATGCCAAAAAATCCTGACTAAGGAGATGGAAATAATGTGAGAAATGAATGAGATACATGCTCTTTAGGCTTTCTAGTGGACTTTTGGAATTGTACTAAGATATTTTCAGACTATGGAAGAAACCTATCCTATTTCTTTGATGTAACTACAAAAAGAAATGATTTCATCCATCTTTTAAATAGTCCAAGATCATTAAATACAAATAAATAGGATAACAGCTTGATTTTTCACACATTTCTAGTTGCACTACATCAAAAAGGAGAACATTAGATATACAAATACTTTTACTCTGTACCAATAATATAACTTAAGAAAATTGAAATCATACTTCACCCTTTTACAGAAACTACTTTATACATTTTTCTTCTTTTTTTCTCTTTCAATGACTTCCATTGGTCTAAGTCACATCATAACTTAATCTCACCCAGAGCAGGACAATTATGAAAAACTGACTGTGTGTATTGGCCTATATTCAATAAAATAAGGAATTGAATCTCGGAGCTCCTATATTAGGAAGGAGGAAAGTTTTTAAACAGAAATCAGTGAAAATCTTCATTTATAGCAAATTCCAAATTGAATAATATTAAAATAAATTGTAAAAAAAGGGAAAAACACTGACATACCTCAATTGTTTTTGAAAAGGAAATAAGCATACAAAGATTGGGATACTGAATAGTTTTACTTGAGATTGATAACAACTTGCTGACTTAGTAAAACCAAGTAATTTTTAAAAGTTGGTATCTGTTAAAACAATCCTCTAAAGGAATATACCACACATTTTTTTTAACAGACAGTGTGGAAACTTTATCAATTCAGTAATTATTTATCTAGGTTCCTGAAAATTTCCAGACACTTGTACTATCTATATGGATGTGGATTATTTAATGGTCCACAAATACACAAGATATAAGTAAATATCTTGAAAATACCAGAGTATTTCATGTCCACTTGGAAAAACTGTTCTCTACTTAATGACATAAATATAAAAATATGAAGAGTAATTTGTATAAAATTTGGCATTTTAGGGATTCATTTTCTGCCTGCTTTGAGAGGATTCAGCCTTAAATTTATCTAATAAATATAATGAAATGGAGTTTAAAAATTAAAGAGGGAATCAAACAAAAAAAGTAATTAATCATTTCATATTTTATGTACATGAATAGCATCAAAGTATATGACTATAAACATACATTTATATATGCATATTAAATATATATGTATATATATGCCTGTGAATATATAAAACTTTTAATTGCTCTTTCATCTCTTTGAATCTTTCTCAAATTATATTCAAATATTTTTGGAATTAATTTATAAGTATAAAATTCTTAATGTATGGTAAGGAAAGATATAGAAAGAAGAATTCTGAATTGTAGTCAAACCCAACCAATGAATGAAGGCAGAAGGCAATATTTAGAAATGCCTTGGTATCAACCAGGAAAGATATATATATATATATATATATATATATATATATATAAAGCTACCAGACAAAAACCTATAGCAGTATTTATTTAAGACTTACAAATATTATCAAATCAGAATCAATAGAGCAAAAAACAAACATTTAAGACAATGAAGATTTACATTAAACTAGCTTTAATGAATATTTTAAAAAGTATATAGGAAAGTGTCCTTCAAAAATCTGTACAAATAAATGAAATAAAGAGATAATTATCCTAAGAAGGCTATAGATAAAATGTAATGCTTCCTTGTCTAAAAGAAAGAAAAAAGAATGATGGGTATTTTTTAAAATATGGTAAATAGGTGACACAATCTATAAGAATAATTTTGTAGTTAGCAGACATTACTACAGTGAGCAATAGTGATGACCATTAATAGTTATAGGACATTTGATTTGTCAAATATAACTCATAGTAATTTATTTCTGAATTGAATCTACGAAATAACCAGTATGAGAACTGATATGCTTCCATGGTGAAATCGACATAAAATCAACCAAAACAAGTGATTGACAATGAAGAGTTTAAGAAATGGTAAAGTTATACTTATGTTAATATACTTCTATGTTAAATCCATTCAGAACCCAGTTATGATCACCATAAAGGATTCCACATATTGTGATGAATTAAAATGAGATTAAAATTAGTCTCTTGCATATAATACAAGGAAATAGGTACTATGCAATGCATCACAAAAGACTATGAAAATCTATCATGTATGATTCTATAAATGATATAATCTTGTGCCTCCCACAGAAGGTGACTTTTTCTTTAATGACTTTGATATTGCTGGACTTTTATTATACCAGATGAATTTTTTTTCTAGTTGTATTAAATACTTTTTGGATAGTTTGATCTGGCACCGAATAAATAAAATAATTTAGGTAGATTTTTCATTTTTTATTATATAGACTCAATTTATCCATGAGTAATTAATGTTTTTCTGTTGTTTATATCTGACCTCATTTGTATGAAAAGTTATTTGTAATTGTGATCATATAGTTCTTGCAATTATCTTGGCAGGTGATCTTCCAGATATTTTAAATTGTCTTCAGTTATTTTAAATGGGATTTCTCTATCTTTTGTTTCACTTTTTTCAGTAGAATAGAGAAATGTTGATGAATTATATAGATTTATTTTATATCCTGCAACTTTGTGAAAGTAGTTAATTGTTTTGTTAGTTTTTGTGGTTGATTCTCTAAGATTCTCTAGGTATACCAACTTATCATCTGCAAAGAGCAAAAGCTTTATTACCTGATTGCCTATATTAGGTCCTTCAATTTCTTTTGTTTCTCTTATTGCTATTGCTAACATATTACAACATAATACTGAATGAGGGTGGTGATAATGGGCACCCCTATCTCATTGGACAGGCTTTTGGTTTATCTCCATTACAAATTACATTTGCTGATGGTTTTAGATAACTATTACTTGTCATTTTTAAGACTGTTCCATTTATTCCAATTTTCTCTAGTGTTTTTAATAGGAATAGGTAGTAAATTCTGTTAAAACCCCTTTCTGCATATATTGAGATAATCATATGGTTTCTATTTATTTTGTTATTGATATGGTTAATTATTCTGATATCTTTGCTAATATTGAACCATCCCTGCATTTCTGGTATAAAACACACCTCATTATGGTGCATGATCCTTGTGATTTAGAGCTGTAATATCCTTGCTAGTATTTTATTTAAATTTTTTGGTTCAATATAAATCAGGGATATTTGTCTAGAGTTTTCTTTCTCTTTGTTTTTCCCTTCCTGGTTTAGGTGCCATCACTATATTTGTGTTACAAAAGGAATTTGGTAAAGTTCCTTCCTCAGCTGTTTTCACAAGGAGGTTATAAAGTATTGGAAATAATTGTTCTCTAAATGTTCTATTAGAATTTACTTGTAAATCCATCTGGCTGAGAGCTTTGTTCTTAGCTAATTCAATGATGGTTTGTTCAGTTTCTTTTTCTGAGATGAGCTTGTTTAAATATTCTATGTGCATGTATATGTGAGTGTGAGTGTGTGTGTATGTGTGTGTTTAAAAGCCCTATTTTCCATCTTATGAACAACACTGTGTATTGGTTCCTTGGCAGAAGAGTGGAAAGGATCATGCTATATGGTTTAAATGACCTTGCCCAGGGACACATAACTAGGAGATATCTAAGGCTAGATTTTCTCATCTCTAGACCTTGTTGAGAATTCATTGAACCACTTAGGTGCCCTCAATTTATTTTTTTAATATTTTCCTATTTCATTTGGATTATCAGACTTATTGGACAAAACAATACCTAACACTCTTTTTAATTTCCTCTTCAATGGTTGTGTTTTTTTTTCATATTGGCTCAGTTTATATATGAGCAAATAATGTTTTCTAATTACTTAGAACTCACTTTGTGGTATAAAAAGTGCTTTGAAGTTATGATTCTATACATTCTGGATTAGCTCAGTATCATTCATGGAAGAACAAATGCAAAAAAACTATAAATATAGACCTCCAATTTCCTGAAGACCTCAACCAATAAAGTGAATTGGAACTGGAACATTATTTCAGATCAAACTGTTACTTAAAATCAAGATACATAGAACAAAAACTTTCAAAATATTGAGACCTATCAAAAGAAATAAAATTATGTGAGAACATGATGAAGTAAATAACATCTGTTATTTTGCCTATGAATGTATTATATACTGAAAAAGAATCTTTTTTGATCCTCACAACTCTTTAAATTGGGTACTTTTATTGGCTCCATTCTTGAAAAAACTGAGCTCTAAGGGACCAAGTACTTGACCATGGTCACACAACTAGTAACTATCTACAATGGGATTTGAACCCAGGTCTTCTTATATCAAGCTCTGAATTTTGAGTTTTCTATTCATCATCCTATGCTTCCTTTCTTTATATTCCTATCCAAATATATGACTTGAATTCTAATTCACATATAATAAATAAAGTAAAATGGCATATAGTACTATAAGATTGGAAGATGGAGAAACACTTCAAGCTTTAAGGGCAAAATGAAAGTATAAATTTAAGGAGATGTGACCTTATGCTAATTTTAAAATGAATTAGTTGCATATATGGCATTTCTATATTAAATATTCTTCAAGATGGTGGAAGGTACTTCTTTTTTTTGTAACTTCATTATTATCATTATAATCTTACTTTTATTGGGATACCTTGGATAAAGGGGAAAACCATATCCAGGAATTTTTGATTTTCATTCTACATAGAGAAATTCATATCAAATTTCCAGCATTAGCATAAAGACAAATGCATTCCATGTTGAATGACCTCTAATTGTCCATAAATTGCAAACAACTGAAAGATCAAAATAATTCTTTTAAAAATTCCCACTGTTGTTTCCATTACATTTTTATGTCTAGTTTCAGTCAGTAAGGTGCATACAAACATATTATATCAATGGCCCTGGTTCTTTGAATGATGGAGGGATAGAATGAACACAAAAACAGCAACCCGTGACAGAATAGTAATTAGAGAGACATATTATTATTAATTTTTTTCCTTATTTCCAATTAGCTCCAAATGTATATATCATAAACACATTTTAAATGTGTTTCCTCTATATTTAGTTAATTAAGTGGAATGATATGTGGTATTTTTTTTCAGAAAAATTCTGAGGATTTAAAAGAATATTCCCAGATATTGTTAGAAGATTTGACTACTATCTACTCTACTCAGATATCATCCAGAAACCTTTAAGGTAAATTTCTAATTTAATTTTCTGTTATTATTTAAAATATATGTTATGCTTCTTATTAAATTTTTAATTTTTTAAGATACTGAATTTCAATGGTCTATTCAAAAAGAGATGAATAAATCTTATACCATTTAAAGGGCTTCTGTTTTAATTATGTATATAATCATTTGTTCTCTCCTAAATTTTAAAACTGTTCCTAATAATCAACATTGTTTGCAAATGCAAGAGGAAAGGAAAAGTTCGTGACCACTATGTCAACTCTCTTAGATTACATATGTTCTAATTGAGGTAAAATTATCACTTGCAATCAGTGTTCTCTGATACCAATAAAAATGTTGTTTCTAAATATGATAAAAACAAAGTCAGAACTAAATATTTAAGAGAAGGTATCTTTTTATTCCTTTATGCAAAAGAGGAAAAAAATCTCCTTGTTTTCTTAATGTGCATGATCTGGCATAGGTTGTAAAGCCCTTGCCTAGTTGATATTGTGGTAATATTTTAAGACGTCCTTCTGAATATGTCTAATGACTTCAGGCATTTATTATCATTCGATCTCCAAAATTCTACTTTGCAGCTAAACAATATCTCTTTAAAAAGCTATGTAGTTTATTTGCCTGGATAAGTTTAATTATAAGTGATATGTGCATTTATGTGTTGGTGAGGGGTATTTTGACAGTGGAAAAAAAGATTTTAAAGCAGACCATTGCTAGAAAACTAGTACAGCTGTGCCTCTGTCTCAAGTCATATTAAAACAACTGTTGGAATTCTATTGTTTTCTTCATCAAAAGAAGAAATGTTAGAAAAATAATTCACAAAATTAAAATTAATTTTTCATTATTGCATTGTTGGCTTTTCTTTTCATTCATTTTCTATTTTATAAATGAATAATTGGACAATATTATATGATAGAGTCTTTTCCACACATCTACTAAGGAAGAGCCTTGTTTTGCCATTTAAACAATTGGTAATATGGATGTGTATGATCTGCTTTAGATATTCTTTGTTGTAAAAAGGAAATTTTATTAGCAATATTTAAAAATGACAGGCATTCTTCAAATAATTTACAACTGGTTTTTGGAAAGGGTTCTATACTAGTTTATAAAAATATGAGTCTGGTGGTTTGCTGAGGAAATATGCACTGGAGATATATTATGAAACTCTGACTTGAAAGGAACTGAAGAGTAATATAGCTTCCATATCCATATTCTATAACCCTTTGCTTGGAGCTACTTGTTTCCCATTCCATATTGAATATAAAGAACAAAGTTGAGCTATATTACTCTCTCAGGCTATTTCTTCACTTCCTGTGTAGATCATGAAAGAATTTGTTAATAAGTCTCCCATATTAGAGGTTAACAATTTTTTAAAGCAGAGATATTTATGTTTATATGTAGCATAATATAATATATAAAATGGCAATAGCATAATACATGATTTATTTCAATATCTAGTAACTTATTTAACCTTATCCAAGAGCAACACATTATATCACATGAATTATGTTTGAAAATCTATGTCACTATCTTTCCCCCCCTTACCTATGTCCCCTCCCCAAGAAGGTAGGTAGTAATATGATATAGGTTGTCATATATCACATATTTCCCTATTAGTCATGTTGTGAAACCAGAAACATATTGCCTAAACTAGAATAAAATCATGATCATGGAGGAAATAAAGGGAAGAATGATATATTTCAATTTGCATTTGGATGGTGGTAGTGGATATCCTTTTTTGTCATGATTCCTTGGAGATGGACTTTCTCCTTCCCTTACTAAAAAGAATGAAGTCATTCATAGTTGATCTTCATCCGCTTTGTTGATACTGTGTACATCATTCTTGTGGTTCTGATTGCTTCACTTTGAATCACTGAATTTAAGTCTTCTCAGGTTTTTTGTTTTTCAGATGTGGTCATCTTTTTTGTCATTTCTTATGCCACAATAGGATTGCCTACCAATCATATATGACAATTTATTGAGCCATTCTCCAGTTGATGGGCATTCCCTCAGTTTCCAGTTTGTTGTCGCCACAAAAAAAAGGTGTGGTAAATATTTTGGACATATATTCCTTTTTCAATGACACCTTAGAAAATAAACCCAAAAGTGGTAAAAGTATCTACAGTTTCATAACTCTTTGAGTATACCATATTGTTCTCCAAAATGTTTGTATCAGTACACAGTTCCACCAACAATGTATTAGTATTCCTATTTTTCTACATTCCCTCCAACATCTGTCATTTTGCCCTTTTGTCATTTTAGCCAATATGATAGGGGTGAGAATATATCTCAGAGTTGATTTGATTTACATTTCCTTAATAAGTAATGATTTAGAAAAATATTCCATATAGTTATTTCTTTTCTTTATCCAAATGCTCTCTGTTAAAATCTTTTGACCACTTCTCAGTTGGGGAATGATTCAAAGTTGTATATTTGACAATTTTTCTAAATACTTTAGGTATGAGTCATCTATCTGAGAAACTGTTAACAAAAATATTTCACCAACTTACTGCATTTAATGTTACTTTTATTTGTATAAAACTTCTTCAATTCAGCATATTCAAAATTTTTCATTTTTCATTTTGAAATACTTGATATTTCTTGTTCATTTATAAAATCTTCTCCTCCCCATGAATCTAATAAGTAATATGTTCTATATTATCCTAATTTATTGTTATATCTAGGTCATGTATCCATTTGATCCTATTTTGTTAAACAATGTAAGAGAATGCTCTATATGTAATCTCTGCCAATCTGCTTTCTATTTGTCCCAACACTATTTACCAAATGGTGAATTCTTATTCCAAAAACTTGGAACATTACTTTTTTCAAATGTAGTTACTATAATCTTTTATGACTTTCATATGTCTATTCTGTTCCACTGATCTATTTTCCTAATTCTTAGCCAGTATCTGATAATTTGATTATTACTACTTTATGATATAGCTTGATATCTGATACTGCTACTCCTCCTTTCTTTACATTTTTTCCATGATCTTTGATATTTTTGAAAGTTACATATTGAATACAAATGAGCAAAAGACACTGACTTTCATTGAATGCTTTTATCACCAGTTTAGATTATTAGGGTAAAAACAAGAAATCTGAGAATCAAGATTTACTGGCATTGCCTGTGGATGCTCTTCTACAAATATAATGTAAATCCTTGTTAAACCATTTGCCACTTCAGAAATCATTGGTTCCAATCTAGGCTACCTTATAAAATCATCTTACATTCAACAAAACATAACATGATCTGCCTTTCTCTCTATAACTCTCACGCAGAAATCTTTCTTTGAGAAAAATGTCTATAATTTAATAGATAATTGGATAGGTCTACATTTGCATTGTTTTCTATAACATAAAGAGTTATTATTGTGACACTTTGGAAGCAGTGAGTTACCCTGTTTCTATCTTATCACTTGCTCATATGATTCTATGGAAGACAATATTATCAGTGTAAGCCATTTAATATACTCTTAAGATTGGATTTAATAGGACAACTAATAAAGATACATTATGAATTGAGGTTTAATTATACTTTTGTGCCTATCCAAATATTGACATGCATTCAGGTCAAAATGGTACTTATATAGATAAAAAGTTTCTGTGGTTAAGAGGCTTTTATACACTGAAGAGGGGAGAAAATTAGAATTGATGCTTTTCATACAATGCATTTCATAGAACTTTATTTGGTAGGAGACTAAGGACATAAAAGAAGGCATACTGTCTTAATCTTGTGCATAAGTGCTATCTTAGTTTAAGTAAGCCCTAATTGTGAAGGCGTGCTTATACTCCTTATTAAAACCTTCTAGAGACTGTAACCTTAGTAAGGTGATATCTGAAACACTAGGCAGTAGAAGGAAGCGTAATTATAGTATTTTTAATCTTTTAAATAACACTCAGAAAATATCATAGCTGTGTATATGTGTATGTATCTGTAGAATGAGTAAAGAGAGAACAAGCCAAACATGATTGAATAGGGAAGAGCTATTAACTGGTTCATCAACTAGACTAATGTTTACTCTTTTCTTGTCAACTCTAATGGTGGATTTGTTTGAACTGTGATCTACTTAGTTTATTATAGTCATTAGTGTCTGTCAGTAAGAGCTAATATGCTTCAGTTGTAGAACACTTGGATTTTTAGCATCAGGCCCACCCTATATACATATTTTCACGGAATGATAATTTCCAGAAGGGCATAGTATCAAACACAAGACAACACATGTTCGTTTTTCTTAATCAAATTCAGTAAATGTTGAACATTTTATTGAATAGAAATACAAACGAGATCCTAATGAATTGTTCATTACATTAGGGTCATAACTTTGGCCCTCAGACTAGACTTTAAATAAATAGTTCTATGCTGAATCACAGATATGTTTGCAGAAACGTAGTCCTCAATTTAGGAATGGATTATCATTGAAAATAGTATCTGCATGTTCAATGTCACTCAGAATGCATGTCCTTATATAAATAGTAAAGAGGTAGAAGGAAAGGAATAAGCTACTGAATGCTTTGCAACTATTTTCTCACTTGATGCTCACAGAAACTCTGGAAGGTCAGTGCTGTTATTATTCACATTTTACAATTGAGAAAATGGAGGCAAATAGAGATAATATGACTTACTCATAGATTAGGAAGGACCTAGGGAATATCCATGGTTACATTTGAATTCACACCTTCCTGACTGCAGACCCAGAGCTCTCTCCACCACTTGCTTTCCTTCCTTATCAACCCTATTGCCAATTGGATTATTCTGTAGTCTATGTGAAATATAGTAACATTCCACTGAGATAACAATGATTCTGGGGGTCAGGGAGAACTAACTTTTCAGCTTTCACTTAGGTTGCAAGGATGCCTTATATTCCCAGCCTACCCCTGACAGGAGAACTAGGGATTCATAGCTCTACTATCATCTTCCTACAGCTAACATAAGAGACTTCATTCCAAAATGAATGTGTGTGACAATTGACAGCTTCTTTCCAGGAAGTGAAAAGAGAGCAAATGAAATAGAAGAAGAGGAAGAAGCTCCAGCGAATTGGACACAGGCTTTGGAAGATCTCAAAATTCAATTAACTCAAGAACTTCAGAAACTCAAAAAGCAATCAAGAGAGGCTGAAGACAATTTGAAAAGAAATACATAAACTAAAACAAAAAAATAAGGTATTAAAAGCCAGAGTTGACTAGCTTAAAAACAAAGCAAAGAAGGCAAAAGATTATCTACAAAGAAAATCAAACCAGAAGGAAAAGGATGATCAAAAAGCCAGGGATGAAATTCAGTTTTTAAAAAATAGAACACAATAACTTCACAACACAGCAAGAATATATAAAACAGAAGTTAAAAAATGAAAAATTTAAGGAGAATATGAAACACCTCATTGATACAATCAAAGATCTGGAGAACAGATTATTGGTTTACCAGAACATTATGACAAAGGAAAAAGTTTAGACATCATCCTACAGGAAATTATCCAAAATAAATGTGTGGTCCCAATAACCTGAGTCACGGGCTCTGGATGGATAGACCTGGGAACTAGGATGAATGAATGAGCTAATGTCACAATAAGTGGAATATCTGTTGCAGTTTATAGAATACAGGGCCAGAAGTCAAAAAGAACTGAGTCCAAATGCAGATTCAAATCCTTTCTAGTTGTGTGAACCTTGATAAGTCATAATTTCTTTTTGCCTCAGGTTTCTCATCTAAAATGTAGGGGTAATAACACTGCCTACCTTCCAGAGTTGTGAGAATCGACTTGTTTAATAATTGTAAAGCCTTTAGCAAAGTTATTGTTACCTAGTAAACATTACACCAAAGTTAGCTATGTATCATTATTATTATTATTATTATTAATTAGGTTTACAATTTTCTGTGAGTCTCATGCATCAAAGTTACTTCTCCATCTTAGGCTGGGTTGTAATTATTCTCCTTTCTTTTTTCATCCATTAGAAATGAAATAGTAACCCTTTACACTTTTACCACTCATTACTTCTGTCCAGAATTTCTTTCTTTCCTTACACTGAATAGAATAGAACCAAATCACAGAATCACAGAATATCAGACATATCTCCTCTACATCTTCCTCAGTAAAAACAGTGGGCAAAGCTTTTGTTTCAAGATTTTCTTTGTTCATTGTCCTTGAAGGACAATCACATTCCATATATTCTGCTTTGGAATATTTTTTTTTAGAAATCTGTGTCCTCCCCCCTATTGCTTTATTTCATTTTTGTTATATAAGAAGCTAAAATCTATTTCTCTGAAATTGCATGTAATAGTAGCTGGAAGTTCCTCCCTCTGGGGCCAAAAAACAAGTTTATTCCCTTTTCACAATGATATTTTTAAAATAGTTGAACTATTATATTCCTGCTTAGCCGTTTATTTGCTAGACCAAACATCCTTAATTTTTTCAAGTGATTTTTATATGGCATCATCTCAGGACCATTCTGTTCACCCTGCTCTAGATTAGCTTCAACCTATCCCAAACATAGTACTCCTGACATTTTCTATCCAGGTCAGAGTAAGGCAGGATTTTTTCTTCTCTCATCCTAGACACTATCCTCAGTCTCTTTAAGATTATATCACCTTTTTTTTTACTGCAGTATGACACTTTTTGCTACTTCTCACAATTTAAGCCTTCTAAGTCCTTTGGATGTTTCCTATAAAACATATCCTACTTTTCCTATCTAATACTTATAAATCTGCTTTTTAAACAGTAGCATAATAAGAGATGGAGCATGGCAGAATAGATCATGAGTCATCTTTGACTTTAGGAAAGCTTGTGTTCTAGTTCTGCCTCTGAAACATATTGATCTTGTGATTCTGAGCAAGTCACGTAACTATTTAAATTTGAGTGTCCCCATGACACTGCGCAAGCCTAGACTTCATCTTCTGTATAGGTAGATGGGAGTAACCTCACAGGGATCTTCTTGCATCAATTTAATCACAGACCAGGGCCAAAAAGTATAAGATACTATTTTTTATATATAATTTTTCCCGCAAGATTCTCTTATTGGTATTGACTCCAGGAATATCATGTTCTCCCCAGAATAAGTTTACATCCAGAAATCTCATCATCATGGAGATTGATCCATTATTTATTTTGTTATTCAACATCTCTGCTGTATCCTCATTTGCTTCTCCTCTATGATTCAAGGGTTGATCGCAGAGCAAAGATGACTTCCCCAAACCCCCTTTTAGAGGGTTCAGAATTTCCAGCTCTTCATTTCCTACCAAATGCTCTATTTGATTTCTGCTCCTCAAGTATCATGCCCCATTCTCTGCTCCCATGCTCCAGGGAGTATCTGACAAACTCTGCTCCCTTAGCTTTTTCAGTTTCCATTTGGATATATTCTCTGCCCTTTAGATTTTAAGCTCCTTGAGGACAGGGGCTATTCCTTTTCTCATTTGTATCTCCAGTTCTTAGCACAGGGTCTGGAACATTGTAGATGCATAACAAATACTTATTGACCAATAACTTATTATGACTATCAAAATCTTTTTGAATACTGTCTGGTCATACAAATTCTTTTATAGGCTTCTTTCCTTGAAATAAATATACATTCCTTCTGAGATCTGTAAGGGAGAGTATTGTAACAATAGGGCAAAGAATGGATTTAAAAAGTACTCTTCCTGTATATGTCCCCAAAATGACTTTTTTTAATAGCAAAAATATAAAAAAAGAAAAAAGAAAGTCACATAATGATAGCAATAGACTTTGAATTGGATATTTTCTAACAAAAGCTGGGACCTGGCTAAGGTGCCTAGAGTGAAAATAGGATATTGACTAAAGCGGAATGAGAAAATGTAATACAAAGAAAAGTACTGTGGTGAAATTTGAATTTTTGTCTTATATCTATCTGCCAAATACAGAGCTATATAACCTTAGATGGATCATAATCTCTGTTTCCCATTTGTTTTTGTTTTTAAACCCTTAACTTCTGTGTGTTGGCTCCTTGATGGAAGAGTGGTAAGGGTGGGCAATGGGGGTCAAGTGACTTGTCCAGGGTCACACAGCTGGGAAGTGTCTGAGGCCAGATTTGAACCTAGGACCTCCCATCTCTAGGCCTGAATCTCAAACCACTGAGCTACCCAGCTGCCCCCTCCCATTTGTTTTTAAGAAAGGGACATGACTAAATTATCCCTTAGTGCCTTTCCATCAACTTAATCTCCCTTTCTTTGCAGTAATTGCCAAATCTAACATTGCAAACTTTCTTAACTTCATCCACATTCATAAGCCCAGACTAGTCATGCATTAAGGTGAAAAACGGATGGAGGAAAGGGTGGGAAGGGCAATGCAAGAGACTAAAAAGGGTTTCTGAAGATCCCTCTCCACTATCTAGTCATAGATCTCTTTCTCAGGAAACAATAGGCCAAATCAGTTAGTCACTCAGTCAACAAACAATTATTATGTGCCTACTATGTGTAATGCACTATGCTAAGCACACAAAGAACAAGAACTGATTGTGTCTAAAATCAAGCATGCAAAGCTAAACACATTATATATGAGGGTATTACTTTTTTAGTTTATCTGACATGAGAAAATTTTTTTAAAGTCTATTTGTAGATGGACAGTAAGGATCTTTCTGGAGTAATTATAATTAATAGCGAGTTTTATCATAGGATCACATTTTTTCTCTAAAAATTAGTGTTACATGAAAAATGAATGAGCTCTTCGTTAATAAAGGGATTTCTTCATCAATGCATGTTTTCAAGTGGACCCTGGGTAGAACTAAAATAGAAATAAGACCATAATTTCACTCATAGGATGAAATCACAATTTAAGAAAATCATATTTACCTAAAGATGTAGGACAACATTTTCTCTGCACATATAGTCTTAGAAAGTAGCCTAGGGCACTAAGGGTTTAAGTGGCATTCCCAGGGACTTATAGTATGAATCAGGTTGAGAACTAGAATCTTGTCTTTTTTGGCCTAAAAACAAGCTTGCTCTCTATTATTTCATTCTGCCTCTTAGAATCCTTCAGATCATTTCTAATTTGTTGTCAAAAACAGAATTCGAGAAAATGCAGTAGCTAAATTCATCAAGTATTTGTTGAACAATTAACAATTAGTCTCTGGGCGAGAAAGTGTGGGAGGGATATTAACAGATACAAAGAAATATATTTGTGACAAGGATTAATACTCAGGAATATCATAGAGAGATTTGTAGTCTACATATTTGTTATACTAGATGAGTTCTGTAGACATTTCAAAATCCAAGATTCGATAAATATATGAATTGCACAAAGTTTGATTTCAAGTTACCTCTTATTTCTTCAGATTTCATACACACACACTAATATATTATAATGTATAAATATACATTTGCATATATACACATACATGTAAGCATATTCATGCATTTATAAATATACATGTATAAGTATTCATGTCCTTTAGTACCCTACATACGGTAGGATGCAAAAGAATTTCACATATAGGAGAGAGTCCTGTGAGTTTTCTTATTCCCCTGATAATCTGGCTGAATTGGTGAAAGCCCTGATTCTTTCTTAGACTTATGTTTATTATACCAGCCTCTCTGTCCTGTAGTAAACCTCTTATGAGTGGGAATGATAGGGGTATCTCGCTGGCAACCAAGGAATCATCTGAGAGAGGTCATCATTTCCATTTCCCTGACTATCCCCTTGGGCAGCTAGACTTCCTGTTGCTTCATGGGCCATGATGTCAGTAGCAGAGGACAACTTCTGACATTTCCCATTTGGACTGCTACTGAATTTATGAGTTTAACTCCTTTCAGAAGCAGATAACCAGGCTTGTTATTTATGAAACAGAATATTATTATGTATTTTGACATTTCTTACACACTTGGTTATGAATAACATTTTTTATGGGATTAAAGTCAAGTGTTTATCCCTTTTCACTTATTCTGCAATGTCTTTTATTTGAAATGTGTGTCTCATAGCAGAAATAACCCTGAGGTTTGCTGCATTAAATCTCTCCCTATGATCATATCCTGAGATCTCTGCAAAAACTTTGAATCATTTGAAAATCATAACATCTATTTATAAGAAATATGTTTCTAGAGTTAGGGATACCACATTTCAAATCTGACTTTAGAAGTAGTGCTACTTAAGAAAATGCACACAAATTAAATTTTTTACAATCTTGATTTTCCTATTCAAATGTAGAGACTCAAGTTCAACCAATAAAATTAGAAGAAAAAATATTTCAACAATTCAGAGCCCTTTACAGGTATGTTATAGTCCCTATTCTGTATTCTGTGGCATTCTTCCTGTCATTAAATCTTCCAATGGCTCTCTGCTGCCATGCACCTTAGGTATAAATTTTCAAACTTGTGCTATAAAACAACCCACAGTCTACTGAATTCAACCTTACTCCTCTCATTTTCCATGATTGGTTAAACCACTTATTCTGTTCTAGGAGCATCTCTAGTGGTTGACAGCCTGCTGTGATTTGAGGAGTCCAGGGGAAAAAATTAGCTAAAGCCTATGGTGTTATATCTCTCTTTTTCTATCTGATCTGCAAATCCCACAATTAGCATCATTAATGTATACTAACAGGCAGAATCAGTAGGAAGGCAAGTACCCCCATAAGTACTGTTAAAAATGTAGGTTACCAGGAGCAATTGTAGGTCCTTTTTTTTTTCCTCCTAAAGAATAAAAGGGGAAGAAGTTGTCAGCTGGTTCCTTCCTCCTCTCTTAGGTTGCTAGTATGGATCTGATTATCAACGTCTTTATTAGTCAGTTTAGACACTAAAAATTTTGGAGAATGATAGGAATAAATTACAAAACAGGAAAGTTCTATTAGAAAGAAAAGTGTATGGAAATCATTTCAAGGCTTCAGTGACTGAGTAGTACAGGGAAAGGTCAGTCTAGTGAAAGCAGGGCTTTAAATTGTGAATTTCCTGATGTTCCTACATAGGAACTGAAAGGAGGAAAGCACTGGGGAAAAAGGAATCATGAAAAAGTAAAATTATTTTTATCTTTAAATTTGAAATAATAATGCCCATCCCATAATATTTCAGTGAAGAGAAAATAAGAACATATATCATACCATATAAATGTCAGTAATGTAAATCAGCCATATAGCACTATATGTTGCAAGTCTTATCTCCCCCCTCCCTGGACCATAACTCAGGTTTCAACAATTCATATAAAGTCTATACCCCAAAATCTAATCAGGCATTCTTTTCTAGGAATATATCTATACATAAATTTAGGGATTTTTGTAAGCATTCTATTAATATTTTTAGTCATTGAAAAAGTAATCAAACAGAATCATTAAAGGGCTTCAAGTAAAGAAACACAGATGCTAGGCTCTGCTCTGTCCCTGAATGTCTACTTTTGGACATCAGAGGAATCCTTCAAATGTTGTAAACGTTGATTTCCTCATCTGTTCAAAAACAAACAAATATATCCTCTTTTTAGCTCATAGAGTTACTATGAGGGCCAAATCAGCTCTTGAAAGTTTTCTAAAATGCAAAACCCCATAAAAAGTTAAATATTATAACTATTAACTTGACTAAATCTCTCTGTCAGAGAAAATGTGAAAAACATTTATGTGATTGCTACTGATATTTAGATAATATGAATTTAACAGTGTAGAAACAAATCCTCAACTTGTGTTGAGTATAAATTGATTGGCTTCTCAATTAATCTCCTCCCCAACTTAAATCAGATCAACTCCACAATAGAATAATTTAAATTCAAAACTAAATGTATTTTTGACACAAAACCAAAAAATATAATTTTCTTTCTCTTTGGGAATGTTCTTAGGACAGACATAGGCAATCTAAGTGAGGACTCCTATCTAAGAAAGCTCTGTTTTTTTTTTTTTTTGCCTGTGTCCTGACTTAGATATTCTGCATTTCAAATTCCTAATGACATCCTTCCTTTGGAGATACACTCCTTGAAAGAAAACTTGAAAAGAGAAAAGAATGGAATAAAGGGAAAGGAAATAAAGAATATCATGGATCCTCTAGAAACTGGAATTGTGTTCATAAATACTTTACTTATTAAAGTATATAGGCATTGAGCTGCACAATTAGAGAAAAGAAATTTGAATGAGATACAAACTCAATCTGAAGTTCTGAGAGGGTTAAATATATGCATGTATATGAAATGTATTCTAAATAAATGTCAGGAATTAATTAGAACCAGATTAATTCAAAAGTTTATAGTAAGGGGGGGGCAGCTGGGTAGCTCAGTGGAGTGAGAGTCAGGCCTAGAGACAGGAGGTCCTGGGTTCAAACCCGGCCTCAGACACTTCCCAGCTGTGTGACCTTGGGCAAGTCACTTGACCCCCATTGCCCACCCTTACCAATCTTCCACCTATGAGACAATACACCAAAGTACAAGGGTTAAAAAAAATTATAGTAAGGCAGCAGGTAAATGGCTCAGGATATTGAGAGCCAAGCCAAGAGATGGGAGGTTCTGGATTCAAATTTGACCTTAGACACTTTCTAGCTATGTGACCCTGAACCAGTCACTTAGCTCCATTTGCCTAGTTCTTACTGTTCTTCTGCCCTGGAAAGAATACACAGTATTGATTGTGAGATGGAATGAAAAGGTTTTTTTTGTGTTTTTTTTTTTTTTTAATAAATGCTGTTCAGATAACCTCACAAGGGAATATTTATAGTTTTAGAAAATGCCTCAACTATGATTTCTCTACATATTTTCCCCACTCATCCATTTTTAGCTAGATATGGACATTGTAAACTCTGGGAGTTAAGATGATTTTTGACTTCTAATCCTGATATTATTGTTCTAACTTGAGTACCACATCAGCAGAATTAGTTTGTGTGTCAGGAGCCAACAAAATATAAAAATTCACTATACTGAAGGGGAGTGTGGTTGAAATCTCATTAATTAGGAAATGGGATTTTGCAATGATACATTCTTCTGAGTAAATCTTTTTAAAGTGAAATATAAAGCAAAAGTTCTGTCATCCATGACCTGGGGATAATGGAAGCAGGGTATGCTGGAGTCAGTTCTAACATGCTCAGGAAAGTCAGTTATTAAATTTGCATTATGATAGCTTTCAATTCAATTCAGCAAATACTACAAGTCAAGTTTAAATTTACATTTGTTTTTTTATTACCCAGATTTAAGAAAATGATGGGAAAATGTGATTAATGGGGACTAAACTTAGAAATAATTGTTCTGGTTAATGTCAAATGGATTCATGACTTAGAAATCATGATACTATAAACAAATTAGAGGAATACAAAATAGTATTCTTGTCAAAACTATAGATAAGGGAAGAATTTGTGACCAAAGGAGATCTAGAAAATACTATAAGATATGATATAGATAACTTTGAGTACATTAAATTAAAAAAATCGCACAAACAAAACTAGTACAATCATAATTAGAAGGCAAACAACAAACTGAGAAAAATATTTTATAGCAACTTTCACAGACATAGGCCTCATATTTCAAATGTATAGAGATTTAAGTTAGGTTTATAAGATTATAAAGTATTTCCCAATCAGCAATTTGTTAAGTGATATGAACAGGCAGTTCTTAGATAGAGAAATTAAAACTATCTTTAGTTATATGAAAAAGTGCTCCAAATCACTATTACTTAGAGAAATGCAAATTAAAACAACTTTGAAGTACCACTTCATGCCTATCAGACTAGCTATTATGAGAAAAAATAAAAATGATAAATATTGGAGGGGACATAGGATAATTGGGATACCAATGCACTGTCAGTGGAGCTATGTATGAACTAATATAGTCACTCTGGAGGTTAATTTCGAACCATTTCCAAAGGACCATAAAACTGGACTTTCCACCCAGGAATACTACACTTAAATCTATCTCCCAAAGAGATCAGATAGGAGGAAAGGGTCTACTTGCACAAAAATTACAAGATTTTTGTGGTAGAAAGAACTAGAAACTGAAGGGATATGCATCAATTGGGGAATGGCCAATCAAGTTGTGATATATGCCTGTAATGGTATACTATTGTGCCAGGAGAACTGAAAAAAAGAGTATGATCACAAAAAAACCTGAGAAGACATATGAAATGATGCAAAATAAAGTGAGAATAACCAGGAAAATGTACATGGAAACAGCAATTAAGTTAGATGATTAACTGTAAATGACAATTTTTATCAGCAGTGGAAGGATCCAGGACAACTCTAAGGATTTCAGGATGAAAAAGGCTATCTACTGTCATACAAAGAAGTGGTGGTCATCTGAATATAGATTGAAATATACCATTCTTAACTTTATTTCTTTCTTTCATTAATTTTTCTCTTGTGTAAGCTATATGTGCACAACATGATGAATGAAGAAATATACATTTCAAGATAGCACATGTGCAACTTATTTCATATTATCTGTCAACTTGGGGAGTAGGGAGAGGACAGAGGGAAGGAGAGAACATGGATCACAAAATGTCAGAAAAGTATTATTATATTTTATCTATATGTAATCTGGAAAAATGTTTGTTTTTCTTAAGTGAGTGCTCTGTATATTTTTGTTTCTTTCTGAAGAGACCTTTAATTAAACGTTTAAAAAGCATAACACTTGATAGAATACTGAAAATCATACCATTAGGGCAAACCCACAGATTTAGTCATTATATATTATCCATCAAATATTCCTTTGTGGCTCAAATTGCTTATCTCTAGGAGAGATACCATAGTTATCTCATTATACTTAGTGAGGTTTATGGAAAGGAATTTTTATGTCAATAAAGAAATCTTGAAATAAAGATATACTGAAATGTATGTATATGAGATTAAGTGAAATAATATTTGTAAAGTGATCTGCAAACCTTAAAGTGTGATAGATCCTGTAGTTACTAAAAACAAAAGTACATACAAGTTTCTTTTAGTATTAGTCACTAGCTATTGAAGAATCACATTAGGGAATAAAATAAGTGATTCTAGGATGAGAAATATATGATGTAGTGTTAGTGCTCTGATTATTGAAGAGAAAGTTCAGGGAGATTATCAGTCAAAGGAAGCCAGACAGCTGAATTAGATAGACCAAGACAAAGACTGTACCAAGAGAGTTGATGATATGATAGATCTGAGCAAAGATCCTTCTCCTGAGGCAATGCATATTTTGATGGAGTTGAAAGATTAATCAGTGATGGGCAACCTTTTGAGCTTGGTGTGTCAAAATTCGCCAAAAAAATGAGCATAACCCAGGTGGTGTGTCCTTTCAAGAAAAAAAAACACTATAATTTCATGATATTTATAGTTTAAATAACAAAAAATGTATAATTGTAATATATAACTGTATTTAATAAACCAAAATACTTAAATTAATATAGGTAGAATTGTCATCTATAATGCATAGAGTGTCTACACTACACTATAGCAAATATTTCATCCTCAGCATGTGGCCCCATACTTCTCTGTATGCGGCTGTGTGTCACTGAAAATGGTTACATATGTCAGTGCTGACATGCATGTCATAGGTTTGCCATCACCGTGTTAAATAGTAGGCTGGTTGGCATTTAACACAACTACATCTTGATTAGTATAAATAATGAATCTCTGGAAGTCTTTAGGGCACCTAGCTGTACTATATAACAAGGCAGGTATGTAAGGTGTCCTGGGAGGACTAGCACCTCTGAGCTTACTAAGCCCTTTTCAGGGATAATCATCTACCTTTAGTATCTGCCTTTCATCCACTCTCACCTATGGCTCCAGCACTCAGCACATGGGCTAAATCAGGTTGAGGGTAACTAATTAGTATCAAAATCCTTAGTAATTAGAAGTACCTCTACCCCAACTCTGTGAAGATTTCTCCTGAGAGAATGGGTAGATTAAAACAATTTGTTCCAATGGCCATGGAGGCAGCTGAAGAAACTCTGAAACCTGTCTCCCCCTATGATATCATTGATCTTCTTCAAAATAAAAGAGAAACTACAAACCTGGGCAAGGATTATAGAAACCAAGAACTTTTCATGACAGAAGAGTTTGTATTTGACAGTACAATAGGTAACCACAGGAGTTTATTGACTGAAACAGTGAAAACATTAGACCTGTGTTTTAAGAACATCACTTGGCATCTGTACATGTGTACCCACCTAAAGCAAATACTGACAAAATTGTCTACTCTTCCATTCCAAAAAGGAGTCTCAAAATAAATAAATAGTAACTAGATTGATGATATAAATATATTTTATATATATATATATATAAGGTATAGGGAACTTCCAGAAGAAGACACTCCTAGAACCAATGTAGTTTGGTCCTCTTGTGGAATTATCTTGGAGACTTTGGGAGAGTAAGTGACTTGTGTAGGACAACACAGTCAATATATATATATATAGGAGATTCGTATTGAATCTAGGTCTTCCTTATTCTTGGCCCACTTGCCATCCATTATACCAGGCTGCCACTCAAATATTCTCCAAAACACAAATATTCACATGCTCACACACACATATATCCCAAATAAATAAATGTAATGAGAAAAAATGTATACATATTTTATGTATCTACATACACAATAAAATTAACCTGGATATACTTATTGGAACTTTACATGGTTCATTTGCCAAGGAATTATTAAAGGTATAATAAATACTATTTTATTTCAAAATATTAATGAGAGGAATCTTCTAATCAGTGTCTGATGTTGTTATAAAATCATTATGATCAAAATGTTTTAAAGGGCGTCTATAGAGTCATGTTTGTTTTTTTAAGAACATTGTTTCTCATTGATTTCTAGTTGAACAGAACATATTTGCCACTCATTTCTTCACTTTGTAATAAAAAATCATCAAATTAATAATAACTGGCTTTCAGACTTGCTTCATTTACAGGTCATAAGATTTAAGAAGCCATTTAAGCTTTCTGAGTCTTAATTTATTCATATATAAAATAAGGTTACCATCTCCTGATTTACTTTCTTCACAGAAACATCATATCACAAGAAAGAATCTCTTTTTGATATCTACATAATATTAGGTATTTAGATGATGTCCTTCTATTTTGGCCTGCATAGACACCTCTTTAATTAGGAGCCATACAAATGGATGCTCAATTAGTCGCTATCAAGGTAATGCAATGTAGTAATCTCCACCTGTCCTGATATTCTATTCCTTTTTCAATGCAATAAATATCTATAAAGCAATTAATAAATTAAAATTTTTATGCTATGCACTAAAGATACCAAAAGGTAGATAGATAGTCATAGATAGATAGATAGATAGATAGAGATAGAGAGAGAGAGAGAGATAGAGAGAGAGAGAGAGAGAGAGAGAGAGAGAGAGAGAGAGAGAGAGAGAGAGAGAGATAGGGAGATAGTTCTCCATTTAAGGAACTCACTACTTTTTAAGCCTCTCCTTAGATGATCAGTTTTCTTATATACCTGCTAGATTCCCCATATAATCTCTTTATTGCTTTTTTTTAATCTTTCCAAAAATATTTATTTACCTTGTATCCTTTTACTCTTCTGTTCTCCCTAATAAAAACAGTATTATATTCAGGTAAAGGAACTACCTAATAGCTTATGAGCTTCGGCTAACAGAGAGCAATTGTTGAAAACCATGGAATATAGAAGTTCAAAGTAGTAGTTAATATAGAAATCACTTAGTCCAACACTTTCATTGGAGAAACCGAAGGCCAAGAGGTAAAATGGTTTACATAAGGCCTCTAGTAGTGCCAGACTACAATTCTGAAACTTTTTCCATTATGCCACAGTATCATAAATATTCTTAGGGAATGGAGTAGATAATCTGGTCACAGGTGGCCTTTAGCATCCAAGAAATCACACATTGTAACCATTCCACTTCTTTGTCTCCCCTTGCCACAGTAAGATTTGCAATCCATTTAGTCACATTTTTAAAAATGTTACTTCAGATTATCTCCTAACTCCCCCTTCACTTTGTGGTATATGTTCCCAGATTTAAATTCTGATACTTTTAAAGAAAAATACATATATACACACACACAAACAATCATATGTATGTTTGTCTGTATATGTATGTATACGTGCATAAAAGATTTAACTTAGTTCAATTCTTCTAATCCTAAAGGTTATCATTGAATTTTGCCTTCTATTTCTACATTATTGCTGAAATGTAGTATTCAGATTGTTTTGTGGGGAGGAAAAATAGAACTTGGAGCCAGTCCTAGCATGACTGGTAGTTTTATTTATAAAGCTTACTCTGCAAGGACAAGAAAAGCCATTCTGCAGAACTGAAGACATATCCACTAACAAATGACAGTTTAGTGCTGATTTAGTGCAACTACTGAAAGCTAATAAATCATCCTGTGAGATACCCAGCAGATACCTAGGATTACCAAGTTTGGAGACTTCTTGCCAACTGTTGATTCAAACTGTTCAACTCCCAACATTAAATCTCTTGCTGAAAGATTGAACAAATGATAAACATTTTGACACATTTTTTTTCTTTTTCTTTCCTTGGCCTGAATTAGAAAGCTTGACTAAAAGCTTATCTCTCCCTCTCATTCCCTACCATCCCACACACAGGCACACCCCACTGGTTAAGTGTTAGTGACTATGGGAAGATAAAAGGACACTGGAGATAAGAAAATAGCTTTAGATAAAATAAAAAGCAACCTTATATAAACTCATGTTGAAATTCAAAGAGCATGAATCAGAAATTTGTTCCAGTTCCTTTGTCAACTTTTCAGTAATCCAGTATATGAGCATATGGTATTATAAATACACTTTATTATGCTAATTACAAGCCAATGCAAATTACATGCTATTGGAAATATCTTACTAATAATGAATAGTAGTGGCATTAGTATCCTTTTCTATTTCAAGAAACTCAAGAGAAACTTTTATTAAATTTGGAGATCTAGAGATCACAGCAATTCTCATAGCTTCAGGAGTTTTAGTATAACAGTTTATCATATTTCTGAGGAGTTTTCTCTCTCAAACTCAAATTTTGATTGAGTTGTCTCAACTTTGTAATTATTACAGACTGGTTTCAAAGAGAGAGGATGAGACAGGTGGATTGATGGTAAATGAATAAAAAATCACCAAATTCTTAAGTGGAAAGGGATGCCAGAGACTACACCGAACAATCAATATGCTGAAAGAAACCTCACCTTCCAATGTCTTCTTTAAGATTTCCAAGAAAACAATACCCAGAATTCCATTAAGTAGCTCTTTCTGCTTTTGGAAAGCTCTAATTGGTAGAAAGGATATCCTAATATTCAGACTAAATTGGCCTCTGTCCCTTTTACCCATCATTCCTAGTTTTCCCTAAGAGGGTAAAATAAAACAAGTTCCATACCTCTTGCCCAGGACACTTTTTCAGTATATAAAGATTGTTTCTCTCCTTTCCAATACTTATATCAATCTTAATCTTCCATTCCAATACCAGACGTGTAATTCCTCCAACCTATCCTTTTATATCACGTGGATTTGTAGGCTTTAGCATGTTGATTGTACTCTGGGTACCTTCAAGCTTATAAAATTCCTATTTAAATAGTTGAACACAACATTCTAGATGAGACCTGATGAGGATGGGGTAAAGTACATATGCTAACTCACTCTTCTTGAGAAATGCAAATCTTGGGGGTCAACTGGGTATCTCAGTGGATTGAGAGCCTGACCTAGAGACCAGAAGTCCTGGGTTCAAATCTGATCTCAGCACTTCCTAGCTATGTGAACTTGGGCAAGTCACTTGACCTCCATTGCCTAGCCTTTACTGCTCTTCTGTCTTGGAACCAATACATAGTATTGATTCTAAGACAGAAAGTAAAAGTTTAAAAAGAATGCAAAGCTTGATGTACTCCAATATTTCAAAAGCTTTTTTTTGATAATTCTGATTCATACTGAGTGTGGATTCCATTACAACCTCCAGATGTTGTTATTGTTATTTTTTAGAATAACTTCTGTCTATCCATGCCATCTCTGTCTTAAAGTTGTGAAACATCCTTTGTAGTCCAGGGTGAGATTTTACTTATCTTCAATAGTGCCCAATGTTCTAGCTTAATAAGTTGATTTTTTTAATTTTTAAAATTAATACTTGTTTTTTTTATTAAGCAATTAATAAAAAATGATTAAACATCACAAGGCCAAACAAAGATCCTTTAAGTATTCACTGGGTGTTTTTGTTTGTTTCTTTGTTTTTTATCATAAGTCCACTGGGGTTATCTTGGAACCTTGTTTTGCTGATAATAGTTTGGTCCTTTATCATTGTAAAATATTTCTTTTATTATATATACTGTTTTCCTCATTGTGCTCACTTCACTTTGTATCAGTTCATGTAAGTCTAGGTTTTTTTTTAACCCATCCTGTTCATAATTTGTTATAATACAATAGTTTCCATTACAACCATATAATTCAGCTTGTTCAGGAATTCCCCAACTGAAGGATATCCTCTTCCCTCACTTTTCAATTCCTTACCACTATCAAAAGAGTTGCTGATAATATTTGTGTAGAAATGTCCTTTCCCCCTAACTCTGGTCTCTCCATCTTATTTTTCCCCATTTATTCTTCTCTTTCTCACCTTTAATCTTTTTTTTTTCTATTCACAAATGTTTTTGCTTCTGTTTATCCCCCTCTCCAGTTCCCTTTCCATTATGTCTGCCCCTCCCCTTTTATTCTTCCTCTCTTTCTTACCTCCCTTTTTGGGAAGATAGATTTCTATACCTATCTAAATGTGGCTGTTATTCCCACTTTGTGCCAATTCTGATGAGAATAAGGTTCAAGCATTGCCCTCCACTACCCCATCTTCCCTACTGCTCTATTGATTATTTCATGCCTCCTCATGTGAGATAATTTACCCTCATCTTTTTTTCCTCTTCTTCTCATTTTGCTGTGTATTAATCTTTCTAATCTCTGGATTAAAAATAATAATAGTATCCCATTATATTCAACTTACTTTTTGCTCACTGTCTATATATGTTTCTAATCATTGTCCTAAAAGTTATAAAATGTTTAAGTATCTTCAGGAACTCAAAGTTTCTTAACTACTTTATGTATCTAAAACACTTCAACTATCAATAATAGTTATCTGCTTACTAGCAATGTAATCAATTTGACCTCATTGTTTCCCTTGATTAAAGTGCCTTAAATATAGTCAATATCTCTGGTATCATAAGTATCTTAGGTTTTCTAGTTTTCATTTTGTCATGCAAGGGATGTAATCAATTTTACCCCATTGTTTCCTTTGATTATGTATAGTAAGTACTGTAAGTATCTCTTGCATTATAAAACTTTTAATTATCCTAGTTATCACTTTCCCAAGCAGGAATGTGATTAGTTTAACTCCACTGAGTTGTTTTTTTTTTTCTTTTTACTCTGCTATGCTTCTTTTGAGTATCAGATTTGATCATTGAATTTTCTTTTTAACTTTGGTCATTTCATCAGGAATGCCTAGAATTCCTCTATTTCATTAAATGTCAATTTCCTCCCCTGGAGTATTATGCGCAGTTTCACTGAATAGGTGATTTTTGGTTGTAGGAATATATCTTCTTAATATATAAATCTGCTCCTTCCTCTTTTTTTACATATCCTGTTTCTTTTTTAATAAATCGCACAAATATACAAGCATAGTCCAATCATTAGTTCAATCCAAAACAAGAAATAATTTTACCTATGACATCACATTTGCCTTCTTTGGTTAGAACCTCTAAATCCTTTTGTTTGATGCTTAAATCATATGCCTATAGTAAATTAATAAAAGCCATGGGGATTTCTGCATTTTCTAGGTACTCTTCTTCCCTCTTTGTGACTATTCTCTTTAGTATCTTTCTTGCTAGATAAACAATCTCCCTCTCTCATCTTTTTGAAATTTTAATTAGATTAGTAAAACCCTAGCCAAATCTTAACTGCCTTTATTGGGCATACTATTATCTTTAAACACGAATCTGTCAACCCTACATCATAAGCCATTTTCCAGAAATCCAAATCCCATTCTCAGATGCTACCTTCTTAATCAACTACTCACTTTTTAAATTATTATTTTTTCTCTTCTGTAACTCTGTCGTCAGTGGATGAGTGAGGAAAACATAAGTGAACTTCTCCATAGTATTCAAAATTTCTCCATTTGTTATAATTGATGGTTCTACATATGTTTTCTTGGTTTTAATTGTCAGTTCAATTTTAATACAAGCAGCAAAGAATCAGACTATACTCTATGATAACTCAGTCTCAGAGAATGCATTGAATGAATAATCACATGCAAATAGAAAGCAATGCACCAAATCTCCCTCCACTTTAGTCTTGGCTTGTTATCTGTTCAAGTTAAATAATTTACCATAGGTCTAGTAGTTGAACTTGCTGCTGTTTTTGTTCTCAGTATGGCTGAAAACTTCATGTTAAAAAGCTTGGGAGCAAGTATATAACATTGCTTCACTCCACTAATGACTGGGAAATTGTGAGAGCATTTTCCACTATCCAGAATCTGTGCAAGCATGCCATCACGAAGCTTGCAAATAATGCTAATGAAAGCTCTCACAACTAACTTTCAAACACCTTGGTCAGATTGATAAATGTTTTGTATAGATCTCTGTTCTACTCCTGGAGTTGCTGGGTGGCAAACACTTTTTGACATTTCATTGGTCCTCACTGAAGCCACAGTGGCTCTTGAGTAAATGACCATCTTCTAGGTGAAAAATCAGTTTATTAGGACTCCAGCGAGAATTCTGCCATCAATGACTCATAGAGAGACATTCTTGTGATTGTCACATAACAACTTATTTCCTTTTCCTGTATAGAAATGGACAGTGGAGGCACCTTTGAACACGTGGGGTATGATCTCCTCTTGCCATATATCCCAGAAGATTTAAGCCAGCTCTTATATGAGCAGTGAACTCCTTGATCTGAACATATCTGTTAGAATGGAATTAGTACCAGGTGCTTTACCATAGGAAAGGAACTTGATAGCTTTCAAAACCTCTTCATCAGTTGGAATTTAGGGTAGAGAGGAATTGACTTCAATGTGAGATATACAGTTATTGACTTTAGAGCATTCATTGCCAAATGACTATTGAGAACATTATGGAAGTGTTCAGCCTATCTCCCCAGGATCATATCCTTAACACTGATCAGTGTGGCACCATCAACACTGAGTAGTTGAGATCCAAAATAGGTCTTTAAATAGGGAGCTTTCAGGGCATCAGAGAAGCACTTTGGGTTGCTACTATCTGCATAAAATTGAATTTCTTCTGCTTTCTTAATGAGTCAAGAATCTTTTTTTTTTTTTTTTACATTTTTAAACCCTTAACTTCTGTGTATTGACTCCTAGGTGGAAGATTGGTAAGGGTGAGCAATGGGGGTCAAGTGACTTGCCCTGGGTCACACAGTTGGGAAGTGGCTGAGGTCGGATTTGAACCTAGGACCTCCCGTCCCTAGGCCCGATTCTCAATCCACTGAGCTACCCAGCTACCCCTGAGTCAAGAATCTTGAATCTCTCTAAGCTTCTTTTGGAATTTTTTTTTAATGAATGAAAACATTGCCTTCTTTGAGACAGAACAAACTATACTGTTGATAAACCCTATGGAATTCTCTTTTTTCATTTAATAGTTTCCAAATTTCCTCATAATTCTCGTTAAAGCAATCCAGTTTGTAAGTATTCTGACCATGATAAGTAAATGCAGTGCTGAAGACCAAATCTCTGAAAGCTATTGTTTGGGATGCAAGCCCACCAACTCAAAATAAAAAAATTAATTTAATTTAATGAAAAAAACAAACAAGAATCTGACATTACAAAGCAGCAAGCTGGTTTAATTTCTCTCCCAGAAGAGGACCCCTGCCACAGAGATATAACTCAGTTGGAAGGCACCTGCCAAACTTGAGGCAGGTGTTTAAGTATAGTTTCAAGGGGGTGGATTTTCCTCCTGGGCCAGAGGGGCTCAGAATCTAACACCGAGTCCTGTCCTCCTCCTGGTGCATGATCACTTTCCTAAACTCAAACCTGACCCTCTTCCATCCTCCTGCACGCCTTTCAAAAACCCAATCAGCCTTGTACACATGTCAAGCCAAGTTGGATTGTAGATTTAGCCTATGTGGCAGGGTAGGGGTGGCAATGAGATTGTTGACCTAGTACTTCCTAACCTGTTCTATGCAGCAGATGTTCAGGAAAGAGAAAGAAAAAAGGGAAGGGCAGTGAGGAGGGGCATTGCTCTAATCTAACCTATTCTAGCTGCCATACCCAGGATGAGTCCCCTTCACTATCTACTCCTTTTCTACTGTTGCTGATCTTGTGCTGACTCAGGTTTCCCCCCCAAATCAGCAACAAACTATTTGCACATGGAGATACATGCTAATCTGTTGACTCTAAGTCTTCTAGTAGTCATCTTGCTTCATGGATTCTACTTTTACTCCATTCCAATAATGCTATTATGTATCCACCAGTGCATCACACATCTCCTTGATTACGTCTTCTCACATAACAGTCTATTAAATACTAATGTTTACTGCAAGACTGTATTCATGATGTCCTATTAGGTTTAGACAAATAGAAGATTGTGTTGGTATTAGGAAAGTTGTGAGGTTCACAAGTCTTCAGTAGTGACTGTTGCTATGTCTAACTCTATTTCTCCCAAAGATTCTCTGTCAAAAGTGTGATCCTCTATGCCTTCTCTGTTATTAGTCACCCAGAATCACAAGTTTGTTCTCTTTGCCACATTCTTGTTAAAGTTCTCCAGAGTGACATAAAATTTTATTTGATCTCACCAGGGATCATTATGGTAAGATTATACTCACTGATGGTGGTATGACACTTTCCTACAAGTGGCAAAATCATTGTCAGTCACTCTTTTTGAGAAGCCCACAGAGTCTGAGAGTTAAGATGCTTCAGCATCTTCAGAGTCTATTGGCAGTTTTTATTTTCCCATGATGCCTAGGGTAAGGTAAGGGATGAGAGCTGAAAAAGTAACAGGACTTGTAGTCTCAGTTGTGCTGCTAATTCATGGACTTTTGAAATAAATGCTAATTTAATAGTAACTGGTTGAGGTAGCAGGTACAGCAGAGCTCTTGAACATAAGAAAAATAGCCTTTAGGTCTGTCTGTGGAGAGGTGATAGTTTGGGAAGTCTCGCTTGATTGGTTTGCAGTGTCATGATTGGACTGATACATGCTATACCCTTTCTTTTTCTCTCTCTGTTATGTGCATAATGACTAAATAAATATTTGTTAAATTGATGAATAGTAAAGGAGTGAATGTTCTATCCTGTTTAATAATTTGAATGACTCCTGATAGCCACTTTAGGAAAGACACTACAAAAGATTATTTAAAGGTTGTAAGAGTCTGTCATTCATATAATTCAGTTTTTAAATATTTTAAGAAACTCCATAAATTAGTACTTAATTACTGAATTAAAAGGCAGCCTGACCTACTCATAGGTACAAATAATTACAGCCAAGAACTTAGTTCAAATTCAGTAACTGACATATATTAGCTGGGTGACCATGGAAAAATCACTCAATCTCTTTTTGAACCCTGAGATTGCTCTAAGAATAAAAGTAACAGATAAATTTTTATTAGACATTAAGGGAAAGATGCTCCAAAGTGAATGTATTCCCTTCACCAATGATAGTGGTGAACTACATGAAGAGGAAAGAAAAAGGGAAGCATTTTAATGTTCCTCTCTATCATTGTAAGGATAAATATAGCATCCTATTGCCTATAGTTCTCTCTGGGTCTTTTCAGTATTTATCAAAATATGGTTCTAAAACATTCTTATACTCAGAACTTTCTGTTGTCTATCTTCTGGAATAACCAGGGCAAAACTGAGGGAGGTTTAAGGAATAAAAGTATTAACTTATTGAGCCTTTTAATAGATAACATATCCACAATGCTCCCAGGACAGTGAGTGTCTGGCAGTGGAAGACAGTTTGGACTTAATGAAGCTTTACAGATGTGAAAATATATCAAAATAGAAAAGGGTTTAACAGTTCAATCTGTGATTTTTTCAAACTAGTGAAAATAAATGAAACATAAATATGAACAGCTTCAGGACTCGCCATCAATTACGGAGGTTGAAAATATATTTAGGAGAGAAGGAATTAAAATTATGGACATGAATAATTAAAAACTAAATGATAAATATTTTTAAGTGTAAATGTTTTTCAGTGCTCTAGACATAAGAAACCCCATGCATGAACTTGTGTCTACTTTCTTCTTTGGTGGGTCTTAAAAAAAAAGTGGATTTTTATTTCCATAGTGATTAGTATGTGTAAAATTGAAAAAGTTAAAAAGCATAGTCAAAAGATAAAGAGCATTATCTCTAGCAATATCTCTGGGACTCCCTCTCTAACCTCCTGAGGTGAAGAAAATATCAATATAGATCAGTCATATACATCAGTGGTATAAAGTTTAGTTCATTCTGGGAACATTTGCTTTACTTTCTTTTATGTTTATTTTCCTGCCTTGCAAATCTTGATTTTCAAATTCATTTTTTACATCCTGTTAAAATCACTTTTAAGATTTTCCTATGTTCCTTGTTATAGTGAACACCCAATGAAGAAATACTTTCCCAGGGAAGATGATACTGCTTCTACAACTTATCATCTTAAAAGTTTCTCATTAATGCTAGTGCTCTGAGATTCCTTCCAGTTTATCCTGTATACTTCTTGTTTTTACATACTTATTTGCATATTGTTTCCTCCATTAAATTAGAGCTACAGGAGAGCTGGGACTATTCTTGCCTTTCTTTGTATTCAATGCTTAGCCCAGTGCCTGGCACAAAGTAAGGAAGCAATTAATGAGTGTTTGTTGACTTGATTTGAGCACAGAAAGGTTAAGTGAAAATCCCAGTCATACAACTTGCAGGTTTCAGAGGTGGAACTTGAATCTAGGTCTCCCTGCCTCAGAGGTCTGTTCTCTATCAACTGAATTACCTTGGCACTCATTAAACTCAACAGGGGATGCCGACTGGATATGTGATTTCATTTGGAAAGAGAATTCCTGGGAAAGAAATTTCCATTGACCAAAATAAGTCAGCTCTTCTCTGTAATTTAAAGTACCAGAGCACTAAAATGTTAAGTAACTTATCTAGTGTCACACTATCCCATTCTCATACTTTATGTATCATAGTGGGGGCCCCTCAGACCCAGGTCTTCATGATTGCAAGGCCAGCTCTCTATCTAGTATTCCACATTACTTCTGAATTAAAAGCATAATCTATAGCAACTTCTCTGGGATTTCCTTTCCACTTAAATTATATATACAATATATGTGTATATTCACAAATATGCCTTATACCATGATTATCACTTTCATTCTATCACTATCATTATACTCACTGTATAAAAATAAAAGTGTTGTATAACTATTATTAATAATGCAAAGATCCAGAACAACTCCAAAGGACCCATCATAAAAACAGTGTTATAGAAGGAACTGACACAATCTGAATGCAGATTGAAGCATACCATTCTTCACTTTATTGACTCCCTGAATTTTTCTCTAGTGTAAGCAATGTGGTTTTTTTTTTCACAACATGATGAACGTACAAATGTGTTGTAGGGGAGCACAAATACAATCCACATCATATTGCCTGTTGTTTTGCAGAAGGGGCAGGATTGGAAGGAGGGGGAGAAATTTGAAAATGTCAGAAAAATGTACTGACATATTATCTGGAAAAATATAAACATTAAGAAAATAATCCATGGGGTTCAAATAGATGTTGAAAACCAGATAAAAATGAATAGAGATTCATTTTGGGGAATTAGTAATGGCTCAAGGTATAATAGAGGAGCCAAAGGTTTCTCTGACAAGCTGTCTCTCCAGTATATATATGTATTTATGAAAATAGCTTTGCTACTTTACCTAGTAAGACTTTGGGCTCAGCAGCAAGACTTCAGTAAGCCTCTGAGTATAAAGTTAGCAACATGAGGGCAGGAACAGATTGCATATTCTTTTAGTTGTATCTTCCTTTTCTCCTCTTGACATTGTCACTATATTGATACATATCCTTATCACCTCATTCTTAGTCAAATGCAATATCTTGTCTCAAATCTCACCTCATTCCAATCCATCCTCCAGCTGTCAAATTTATCTTCAGAAAGTTTAGGTCTGACTGACATGTCACCTTCCTATTTAATCACTTCTATTGGCTCCATATCACCTCCAGGATCAAATATAAAATCCTCTGGCGTTCAAAGCCCTTCATAACCGAGCCGGGACCTGCCTTTCCAATCTTCTTATACCTTTTGTCTTCGCTGACATGTCTTTGTACTGACCTTTTTGCTGTTACACATGAAAGATAATACATCATGTCTTACTCCCTCTTTAAGTCTCTTTAAGATTGTAATCTTTCTTCTGTTGATCATCTGCAATTTTTCCTGAATAAATTTTGTTTATACATGATTGTTTGCATGTTGCTTCCATTAAGCTCTGATCTTCTTAAGAGTAGAAACTTAATGTTGCCTTTTTTACAGCCACAGTGCTAGTGCAGCACTTGCACAGAGTAGTTGCTTAATTTGACTGACCAAAGAACATGATCATGAGATTCTTAGCTTCATAAATTCTTATTGATAGACTGACATCAACAGATCAATATAGCTCTGTGCCTGACACCTGAAGGTACTTAATAAATGCTTGTTAAATTGAAGACTTTTAAAAAATAAAAGAATTGTTGTAGTCACAGAAAGAAATCAGTCTCAAAATCCTGAAATATGGTCCTTAGAGGTGTATAAAATATATTTAGTCAAATCTCCCTCTGAAATGCAAACTATATATCTTTCTAGACAGAGGTATAGCTATAGATAGATTTATCCTATTATTCTGACTTTGATAGATTTTTTCCCAACCATCTTAAGTCTACTCATTACTTATCAAATTCCATGAAAGGAAAATTCCATAAGTAAAGTTATAGCAAATAGTTATATTTATTAATTTTTAATATTTGATTTTCTAATTATGTATAAAAACAATTTTATCATTCTTTTTAAAAAATTTAAGTTTCTTTCAAGGTATTGAATGTTGAGCCTCTTCTAATATTGCTATACAATAATTTCCTTGTTCTGCTCTCTTAACTTTTCATTAGTTTCATAGGTCTGAAAGCATCCTATTCATTTTGTTTAAAGCACAGAATCATACATCAAAATCATATGGTTCCTATTGCTCAAGTATTTCTCAATTGATTAGGCTCCCCTCAATTTAAAATGCTTTGATACCACAAAAAGAGGTGTTATAATTTTTTTAGAACATATAGATACTTTTCCTTTTGTCTTTCTCTCTCTTTGAGATATAGTACTAACAGTGGTATTTGCTGAAAGAAAGGGTTTGCATAGTTTTGATAGTTCCTAACTGTGCTGAAGAATGGTTGAATTCAGTTGGTAACTCCATCAACAGTGTATTGATATCCCAATTATTCCTATTCTGTCCAACAATAGTAATTTCCACTTCTGTCATATTAGGCAGACTGGTAGTTTTAAGGTGGTATATATATCTGAGAACTGATATATTTAGTTATTTATCAGAATTAAGCCTCTCCCTCAGTTTTCTTCTTTCCTTCCATCTTATGGTGTCTATATTTGCTTTCTTCTTGCAAAAACTTTTTCTGACCTTCCTCCTTTTTATCCTCTACCTTCCCTGTAGACTTCCAAAAACTTCAACATAGAGTTCCAAAACTTAAAGACAATTTTCTTCAAAATTTTTTGAAAAATAGTGCTTAAAATCTTTTTTTATAATAACTTTTAGTTAATTGAATAATTTTTATATTGTTTGCTCTCAATCTGTTTTCCAGATCAATTGTTTTTGTAGTGTTTCCTATATTCCTTTTTAAGTTTTTGATTTAGTATTATTATTTCTTGTCTTAAATTAGCTTCCTTTTGCCAAACTCTAATTTTTAATATCTTATTTTCTTGGGCTAATTTTTGTATTTCTTTTTCCAGTTGATCTTTCATAATTTTTTTGCATCTTATCCCACTGTTTAAATGCTTCCCCTTTAATTAATTAATTGATTGATTGATTGTTTATTATATTTTTATTTCCAGAGCATTTAGCTCATCTTCCATATTGAACAAAAGAGGAAGAGACCCAGGGAGGTTTAATCATTTACCCAGAGTCAGAGAGTCAACAGGTGCCTGAGGTGGGATTTGAGATCTGACCCCAAATTGACCCTCTTGGCTCTAATAAATAATTTTGAATTGAGTAGAATGGAATGGGGGAACAGATGTCATGAACATGGAGAAATATAATAGAAATTAGCATGTGGAACTCCATCAGGGAGACACAATATGTCACTAATAATGTCAGAAGGAGGATTTGATTCTAGACAGGAATATGAAGAAAAGTTTAACAGATGAAGTAACATCTGGCCTTGAAGGTTATTTATGGCTATTACTAGGAATTATTAAGATGAAGACACCTATCTAGGAAATAAGTGAGGCAAGAACAGAAGTGAAAAAGGAATAATATGTGCAGGAGATAGGAAGTATTATTCCATCAATAAAGTGACTTGGAAAAGAAGACTGGGAATAGATCACCCAGAGTGTTGGATATAGCATGATCAAAGTTGTGTAGTAGGAATATCATTCTGGAAGTAATATATATATAATATATTGGAAGAATATTGAGAGAACATTTGGGAAGCCATTTCATTTGTTCAGGTGAAAAATGATTAGAACTTGGAAAAAGTAGTACTGTTGGGAATGGAAAGGAGAATTTTGGTAGTTAGCAAGGTACAAGAACCTTTGTTCCTGTGAAATAAAGTTTTTTTAAAATGCAAAATAATGGATGAATTTTGAGGTATTTTTTCACAAATTCTGTGAATAAATTTTTAATTTCAGACTAGTGAATATTGTGACATAAAATAAAATTCACTCTTTCTGTTAAAGTGTCCTCAGTCTTCCAGTCACTAAAGTTCATTGGTTTTAGGCAGTTATTCAGCTGTTTTTCACTCTGCGTGACCCCTATATGGGATTTTCATTGCCATTTTTTGTGGATGTTTTACCATTCCCTCTCCAAAGGATTAAGGTAAACAGAAGTTAAGTGACTTGCTGAGGGTTACATAATTAATGATTGTCTGAGCCAGATGTGAACTCAGGTCTTCCTGACTCCAGGATCCTTCTTGATAATCACTGTGGATAAAGAGAATAATCTTTTCATGTACCATTCCCATTTTTAACTAGCTACCAAGCCTTTTCTGTTTTATCTCAGCAGTATCTCTCACACTTATCTCCTTTTCTCTATTCACTTGACCACCCTGGTCCAGGTTTCTATCACTTCTCACCTAGACCAAGCTGATAGCTGCCTAACTGTTCTTGCAGTCTTGCATTCTTTTGTAGTCTTCTCTGAACACTGATTGCCAAATTGATATACCTAAATTACCAGTCTGCCCGTGAATCTCCATTGGTCAAGAAATTTCATTGTTCTCTCTTCCCCATTGACTTTTGATTAAAATATAAACTCCTCTGTCATTTAAATCTTTCACAATCTAATTCCAGAATATAATTCAAATTTTATTTTACATTATTTACATTACTGTTTAACCTGTCTGGTGTTTCCCATATACATCATTCCATCTCCTGCCTTCATGCAAGATCATTTCTGCAGTCTCTCCTCCATGCCTGGCATGTTTCCTTCCTAAGCTCTTCCTCCTGGAACTCAATGGGTCTCATTAAATACATCTTCCTTCAGGTATCCTTTGCTGATTCCTCCAGGTTCTAGAAAGCTCCTTGAACTCAGGGACTGCTTTACTTTTTTTTTTTTTAAACCGTTGTACTTCGGTGTATTGTCTTATAGATGGAAGATTGGTAAGAGTGGACAATGGGGGTCAAGTGACTTGCCCAGGGTCACACAGCTGGGAAGTGGCTGAGGCCGGGTTTGAACCTAGGACCTCCTGTCTCTAGGCCTGACTCTCAGTCCACTGAGCTACCCAGCTGCCCCCAACTGCTTTACTTTTGTATTTTCCTGTCTAGCACTTTGCATAGCACAAGATATGTATTAAGTACATAGTAAATGCTTATTGTTTCATTAATAGGATTCTAGAAATCAAGATTGTAGTTGATAACAGCTCCTTATAATTGAAAACATTAATTCTGAGATTCACTTTCATTTTCTGTGAGTTGAAAGGACTGTACCAGTTGATTTTATTAAGTCATTTCCAGTTCTGGAAAGAGAAAAATAAGGAAGAAAGACTGGATGTGCAAAGGTTATATTGTTAAAATAGGCTAGATTTAATCCCCTTTCCAATATTGGGAACTAGATAGTTGCAATCTTGATTGTGCATTCTGTTTGAGGAGATGGGATTTAACACCTATGTATGAGATCACATACGAATAAGCCATATTATAACAAGATTCTACTCTTCATGAGTCTTCTGCTGCTTACTTATGTTTGTATTTATTGTACTTTCTATATTTGGAAATATTATATTTCCTCTTTGAATTTATCTCCTACCAACCTTCTAGTCAATTTATGCCACCTCCTTAAGGAAACCTTTCTCTTTCCTTGCTCAAATTTCACAGCAGTATTTTAGTAAACTTTAAATTTTCATTCTATTATATTCTTTTTGAAATGGCTACTTACAATATTCTCTGTTAGACTATAAGCTCCATAAAAGGAAGATCCTATTTTTTCCCATTTGCATCTCTACTTCCTAGCTCAGAGTAACAAAAAATATGTACAGTCATCCCTCACCTATCATGGGAGTTACATTCCAGAAACCCCCACAGTAGGTGAAAATCCACAAAATAGTGGGAGTGCAAAAAGACCAGTAATGCAGTCATGGAACCAATTAGCTCCTGGGATACAGAAGATGGTGCTGTGGTTGGTTGCCTTTCATTCCATGACCCAATACTGTGTCTTATACAATTTCATGTTGGCAAACTTGAGCAAGCTGTAGTGGTGTACTGTATTTCCATTGTGTATGGTACAGTATTCATCTACAAAATCCCTCAGTATAGCAACAACTCCGTGATACAGAATTAGAATAAAAAAAAAACACAACACAATACAGTGAAGCCACAGATAAGTGAACCTCAAAATAGTGAGGGACAACTGTATTTGTATATTGACTGCCCCTACTGGCTACTAGGAGAATATTGATCAAAATCAAGAATGATAGAAATCAGGGAATATTTTAGTGATAAGTTTAAATTTGGAACCTTGCTGGCTATTTTTTTTTTCATCTTAAAGTCTGATTCAGATCAAGCTTTGGCAATTCAAGTGGTACCCCACTGAACTCTGAGTATAATCAAACATCGCCTTTCTGATTGTTCTAGTTTTCTAGTTTATGTTCTATGTGACTGGGCTTGCTAACTTGGGGTTTCTTTCTTTTAAATTTTATCCTTTCAAACGGGTGGCACATTCAAAAATGAGATTGTTCCATGTAAGGCCATTTCACCATTTGGTTATATATCTCCATCAATCTGCCAACAACACTTATAAAATAAATGCAGAGGCAAACACATTGCCAGCCAACACTTTTCTCTGTTGACTGTTTATGAGGTGGCTTACTACCCTTCCTGTGCACAGATGGGTCATAAATCTATCTCCTTTGCCTTATATTCTTACTGAGATAGGCACAATTTCATAGCACTGTTGGGTTAGCTATTTTGCAAAGACTGACTTGTAAAATGAGGCCCTTATGAAATAATGAAGTGATATAGTCCATGTTTCTTCATATTACATGTAAAAGATGAATCAAAACCATTTCTATTGTTATTTAAAAGAATTATTTGTGTTCTCCAAAGTAAACTTTGCAATAAACATGGCTGGGAAAAAAAAATCTTTATTGAGATTTCATTAGATTTTCTTTGAAGAGGAAATGCAATGTGGTAGAATAATATTGGATTTTAAACCAAAATATAAGGAATTGGGCCATGCTGGACTGTTTCTTACTTCCTGTATCTACCCGTTCTGTCCAACTTCTAAGCCTTTACTCAGGTTGTTCCATAACAGGAATGTCTTTCTTCCCTTGATGCCTTTTGAAATTCTTACCATGATCTAAAATTCACCTCAAATGCCAATTATTTACGAAATCTTTCATAATGCCCATGGTATGGTGGGGAAGCGTGTGGCAACAGCATTGAAACGACGAGGAATGAGTATCAGCTCTCTTATTTATTAGCCACATTTTCTTAGAGAAGACACATAATCACTCTGTGTCCCAGTTTTCTCCTTTGCGAAAATTTTAGAGGGTTTGAAAGATGACCTCCTATGTCTCTTCTAGATCTAAATCTCTGTTATTAATATTGGCTTTTTAAAAAAAATCAGGTTTAAATTCAGTTCAGCTAATTAATAGCTATACGTATTTAGTCAAATGACTTTAATTTCTTGAAGGTCTTAGGCCACTTCATTTCTATGGTCCTCTGATCCCAATGTTAAGATCATATGGGATTTATCTGTGCCAATAAAATAAACTAATCAGAGAGATAGGTCAAGAGACAAAATGACTTCTGGTAAAGTGGGTCACAGGAATAGAGAACACAGTCAGGTCATAATGTTTGAAATGGTTTACTGGATCAGCGACTTTTTAAAAATTGTTTTGTTTTGCTTTATAAACTATGAAAATAAGTTTTAATGACATCTTGACAAAACTGAGTAACTGTAGAGTTAAGTAGATACTGATATTTTCCTCCCTTTTCTTTTTATCATTTTGAAGGTAACACAGTTATGTTAATTTCCAGGATTTAGAAGCTGTGGTTTATATTGTATATGTGAACCCCTTGCCTGAGGAATCAAAGATCATGAAGTAATGAAACTTATAGATCATTTGTGATAGGAAGAAAAATCATGAAATTCAAAACCTCAAATTGTTTTATTTTCCCTTGCCCCAGCTAGCAACCATTAGACACCTTTACCCTTTCTTTATTAGAATAACAAAGAGATGAAAAACTCTTTCAAATATTCTGTTAAAGTCAATTTAGAATTCTTTTTTTTTTTTTAGAACACTAGGTTAAGGGTTTTTTTGTTTGTTTGTTTGTTTGTTAAGTTGTCTGGTAAAATAGACTTTGAGAAAAATGTATTCACTTAAAAAATATAGCTAAGATACCACATTTCTTTGTCAATCTCTTTTCTCCCCTATGTTTACATTGCCATTAGAGTTAAACACGGGAAATTAAATAAACAGTTTAACATTTATTTTCATAGCTTTCTAATTTTTAGCAGAGGTATGAGAAAAAACCATGAACATGTGGGAAAAAGAAAATATGATACATTAAATTATTTAAAATATCTTAATATGAGCTATCGAATCATCAAATAATAAATATAGTTTCCTGTCTAATAAGTGGTCAATATACTGACAATCAAGACATATGGATTCTAGTCTCCATTCTGTAATTGCCTGTGTGACCATGGATGCATAACTTAGCCAATTCTTGTCCTTAGGTTACTCATATGGCAATTGGTAGTGCAGTGGATAGAGTGCTGGGCCAGGAGTCAGGAAAGTCTGAGCTTCAATCCTGTTGGAGATACTTACTAGCTGTATGACTCAGAGCAGGTCACCTAAACTCTGTTTTACTCAGTTTCCTCATCTGTACCATGGAGATAAAAATAGCACTTCCTCCAAGTGGAAGTTGAGAAGATAAAATGAAATAACCTTTGTAAAGAGCTTAGCACTCAGTAGATGCTATATAAATGCTTATTCTTTCTCCCTTCCCTTAAAAGAAGGAAAAAAATAAAAAAAAAAACATTTAGACACCATAAAATGGAAGAGAAATGTATAAAATCAATTTGACTTGGTAATTTAATGTATATAATTTCCTGCATCTCAAAGACAGCATATCTTATGTTAACTGAACTCATCACAGTCTGCTCCTTGTCCTTCACTCCCAAATCAATTGAACTGACTTCTCCTCTTAATCTCATTATTTTGTGGCTAGTAACTTTATCCCTCCAGTCATTTATAATCAAGAATTTGAAATAATTTTAATTTCTTATTTTTCTTGCCTTTCTATATCCAATTAGCTGTGCAGTCATGCTAATTTAAGCTCTATGATATTTCACTCATGTATTCCTTCTTTCCCCTTCTCACCACCATCACTTCTGTTCAAGCCCTCATCACTTGTTCTCACAGCTACCTCAGTAGATTCCTAATGGGTTTTCATGTCTCAAGTTTCTTGACATTCAATCCAATCTATTAATACTTACCAGTTAAATCTAATTTTTGTGCTGCTATGAGTAGGTGCATCTCAAAAACCTTCACTATATCTTCGTTAACTCATGAATAAAAGTATTAATAGTGAGATCCTTTTAATCCATATCAGGAGCATCATTTTTTTTCAGATGAGGAAACTGAATGTCAGAAAGTTTAAGTGACTTCTCAGTGGAGACACAACTAGTAAGTATTGGTATATTGAGATTTGAACCTAAAGCTCCAGATATACTTCCTAAGTCATTGAAATAATCTATCCTTCAATATATAGCTCAAATGTTACCCACCCTGAGTTGCCTTTTCTAATTAGCCTCTTGGAGGAATTGCTCTCCATTATCCTCTCACTTCTCATGCTTTTTTGAACTATTTTTTGTTTGTTTGTTTTGTTTTGTTTTTTTCCGTTAGAACACTTTCTCATTATTTTTATATAGCTTATCTCCTTGGCTGAATTGTAAGACTCTTAAAGAAATGGGTCATACTTTTTTCTTCTTTATGAGTTCAGTCTACAGCACTGTGGTTTATATATACTTTACCTGAATGAAAAATGAGTGTTTTTGTCAATCTGAATAGAAAACTGCGAATGCTATTCTGAGGCCAGTGTTATGAGATACTTTTATATTTTTCTATTATTAAACCAGTTTATGTAATGGTAATAACTTAGCACCAAAACTTTATTCATTTATACATTTTTTACAAGTACAATCAATGTATTTTTCTTTCTTCAGGAGAATTTTCTAGATCAAAATTGTAGGCTGCCAAAACTGAGTTAATGATTTCTCTTTACCCAAGTAGAGAAATGATAAAGAGAATGGAGTTTGGAAATACCTGCCTCATAAAAGCCCAGCTTCAATGATCTGAGTAATGAAGAATAAAGTCCTCATTAAATTTTCAGATCATATCCAGCTGGGGGCAAATTGTAGCTAGCAGCTGGGAAAAATAGAACCAACATTCCAGATTACATAATATGGGAGAAATGGTCTAAACCAAGCAGAATAAAATCCAGATATAACCTGTACATTAAAGGAAGGAAAGTAAATTACATAAATAAAATGAGGTGAAAATGCTTATATACATTTATTTCAGAAAAGATGTACTACAAGCCTAGAGACAGGAGGTCCTAGGTTCAAACCCGGTCTCAGCCACTTCCCAGCTGTGTGACCCTGGGCAAGTCACTTGACCCCCATTGCCCACCCTTACCAACCTTCCACCTATGAGACAATACACCGAAGTACAAGGGTTAAAAAAAAGATGTACTAATAGTTGTATCTCTCTTGACATTTTCTCCTTCTTCCAAGCCTCAGATCAAATATCAAATCCTCTAGAAAACTGTCATTGACTACTCCACTGGAAAATCATCTTTATTTCATTTGATCTCACATAGCTTTATACTTTGTTTATGAAATTATCTTTCAATTGTATGCTTGCTTAAATGAATATCTTATCATCCTCATTAGATTGTTATCTCCTCGAAGATAGTAGCCATATATAATTTTAGGATTTAGCCCAGTGAATTCTTAATGGAGACTGTTTAATCAATGTTTGTTGAATGAATTATTGAATAAGCTAAGAATGAGTTAGCTAGTCCACTTCATGAACTCTAAATTCTGGCCAAATGATTAAACCTGGTAATTCATTTTGTACCGTTTTGCATTCATACAAGAAATTCCACTCACAAGCCCTTGTATAAGGGGAGAAAAATCATCTCTCCTTATCTGCAGCTTTCAGATTACTTTTTTTCCCCTTAAAGGCTCCTCTGAAGATTCTCCTCTAACACAAATATTTCATCCAATTGTTCCCCAACAAATGTCAGTGTTGTAATTCTCTATACTTTTCCTTGTCCTTAACTTATTTGCAAGGTATGATACAGTAATGAAGGAACAGCTAGGTAACTCTGTGGCTAGACTCAGGAAGACCCAAATTCAAATCAAAATCAGACATTTATAACTTTGTTCCCTGGGCAAACCACTTAATCCTGTTTGCCTCAAATGAGCAGAAGAAGGATGTGGTAAACCACTTGTGTTTGCCAAGAAAATGAAGTCACTAAGTGTCAGACACAAGTGAAATAATCAACCAACAACAAACATAATGTAAGGAATATAGAGCTGGTAACAGAGTCAGGAAAACTTTTGATTCAAATTCCATATTTTGGATGAGGGATTCTAGGCAAGACATTTAACTTCTAAGTCTCTGCAGGTAAGTCTCTAAGTTTATGAATTTCAAAGATGTTGGTAGTAATTATTAGTATAAGAAATTTCTCTAGGGGAACTTCCTGCACTGCTGAAATAATGTCTGATAAAAAGAAAAACAAACAAACAAACACACACACACACACATATATATATATGTTTATATATATATATATATATATATATATATATACATACACACATGTTTATACCTCAGAAATATTAACTACTTATTGCTCATGGGTAGGACGAGCTAACATAATTAAAATGACCATTCTACCCAAATTAATTTACCTACTTAGTNGCTTGAATCAATGGTTCTGTCTTCCTAGTGAAATGGATTAGAGTCCTGCTTCTCTGGTTATAGCGTCCACATGTTAGAACATCTCACAGATGCTTAACAAATATCCACAGTGTCCAGGTAACCAAATAATTTAAGCTCAGCTAAAGAGGAAGCAGGCTGCTTGGGTGATGCAGTAAATAGAGTCCTGGACCTGAAATTAGGAAGACACATCTTTCCAAGTTCAAATCTGGCTTCAAACATTTATGAGCTGTGTGACCCTGGAGAAGTCACTTAATTTGCCTCTATTCCTCATTTGTAAAATAAGCCAGAGAAGGAAATGGTAAATCACTCTGGTATCTTTTTTTCAGGAAAACCTCATATGAAGTCAAGAAAAGTCAGACAAGCCTAAATAGACTAAAAAAATGACAAAAAAGATGAAATACCAACTTAGAAACAGAATACAGTAATATGAATTCCCTATGCTTTCTTAAATCATAAGGTTAAAGATTACCATGCGATTAATTCTTTAAAAGAAAGGTCAGAACTCGTAAATATTAATGGATATTTTTCTCTTTTAAATTGTCACCTTTATCATAATATGATGAATATGGAAATATGCATCTGTATGATAACATATGTCCAACCTATATCATATTAACTGCTTTCTTGAAGGGGATCAAGGTTGGGAGGAAGTAGGATATACAGTTTTATCTTCCTAAAAGTGAAGACCCTCAAACTGTAGCTGAAAATTACAGATCCAATACACATAATGTAATAATCAGCAAAAAAAAAAATAACATTCAACAAAAGAAAGACATTTTAGTCATTCCTGAAACAATGGTGAGCTCAACTAAATGATTCTTTAAAATCACTAAATTTCCTTTATAGAGTTCCATTTTTAAATGCCATTGGCAGTATTCATGAAATCAGTAAATATCTAAAGGTGACAATTTTATTTTATTTTAAACATTTTTCCAGTTTACATGTTGATAATTTTTAATAATAATTTTCTGACATTTTGCCAAGCCATGTTCTCTTCCTTCTGTATATCATTCCTCCTAGAGATGGTTCCAAACATTTTCTTCTTGTTTTAAGCCTACCATGCGAGAAAATGAGAAAGTAAAAATCTTTTGCTGTGTGATTCTTCTACTTCTCTTCAATACTCATTAATATCACCATTGTACACATATGCACAGACATGCATATATTGCATGTATATGCATGTAAAATATATAAAAGATAAAAATGTAGCATATTTATTTGGGTAAGCACACGTGTATATAATATATAAACATATATATGTATATATATGTATACATATATGCCATGTATCTACATAGATATACACATAATATATTGTATACATACATATATAAGTATGTGCTTATATAAACACAAATCTATATATCTTTACATATAAATAAACATGCACATACTCACAGATGTTTTTCTTTAATGTCTCTCTCGTTGGAAAGAGAAGAAAGCTCTTTGATAATGGGGATTATTTCATTCATTGTATTTGCATCCTCTTGGCTAGTTAGTACAAGGTCTAAGCTTACAGATATAGTGAATAGAACACTGGGACTAGAGTCGGGAAGACCTGAATTCAAATCTAACCTTAAACATTTACTAACTCCTTGACTTTGGACAAATCTCTGAATTTCTGTGTGCCTCAATTTCCTCAGCTATAAAATGAAGAAAATATTAACACCTTCTTCCTAAGATTGTTTTGAGGATCTAATGAGATAGTATTTATAAATTTCTTAGCAGCCTGCCTGGCATATAAATATGTGCTTAATAAAGTCTTGTTTGATTAATCATTTGATTTCTCTCATTAAATGTTGACTCTCCCACTGTCTTCTTATTTAAAAATGGCATCTCTCTCCCAATTACCTAAATTCAAAGTCTTTAATTCAGCATTGATTTCTCCCTTTCACTTGCTTCATATCTAATAATTTATCATCCTCTCAAGATTCTTTCAATAATTATTAGTTACCACTTTGCCTTTGCACTAGACACTTTCCATTCCATATTAGGATTACTGTAAAGATTACCTGACACATCTGTTTCATGTCTCTCCCTGAAAAAAGTAATCTCTATCTCTTCTGTCTGTCTCTGCCCCTGTCTTGTCACTATCTCTATCTTTCTGTCTCTCCCAATTTTCTAGTCTTTTCTCTCTCTCTCTCCTCTTTTTCCTCTCCTCTCCTCTTCTCCTCCTCTCCTGTCCTCTTCTCTTCTCTGTCTCTCTATCTCTCTGTTTCTCTCTCCCTTCCCCTTCTTACTTACTCCCACATATTCCTTCACACACATAAACAGCTGTCAGATCATCTTCCTAAAGAGCAATTACTTTTTTGTGCTATTCTGCCCCATGACATTGAATTATTTTTCTATCACCTAAAAAGTCAAAACTCTTGACCCGCCTTTTCATATTTTTTCCAAGTACATTCCTACTTGAAGCCTTGGTAGAGGACACACTATCCCTCAAACTAGCCAGGTACATTCCATGTCATTTCCTCAACCTGTATATCTACACCTTTGTCTCCTTGCCCTTCAAGGGTCAGTACAGGAGCAGCTAGGTGGTTCACTGTCTAGAGAGCAAGACCTGGAGATAAGAGGTCCTGAGTTCAAATGGACCCCAGACAATTCTTAGAGCTGTGCAGCTCTAGCCAAGTCATTGAACCCTAATTGCCTACTAGTGATGGGAAAATTATAGTTGGTGGGCCAGTGGCCCCCTGAAATGTTCTATCCAGCTGCTTGACATTATTCCTAATCTGATGAATACAATGAGTAGGATACAATTTAATGAAACTTTGAGAGAGTTGCCTTAGAAACAGACTGATAGATGAGCATTTCCTTTCCTGTGGCCCCCTTTTAAAAAGTTTGCCCATCACTGGTATCCCTTACCACTCTTTGATATTGATTCAAAGACAGAGGAAATGGCTTTTTAAAAAGTTAGCACAGATGCCATTTATCTCAAATCACTTCTCCTGATTTCCATTGGTAGTAGTTCCATGCCTACTAGCCTCATCATCTCCTATTTATTATCTATATCATAAACTTACTTATCAGTGAATATGTTGTATTCTCTCCATAGAAATTAAAATCCTTAAATACAGGGATAGCTTCCTTTTTGTATTTGTTTCTCCAGGGCACAAAGATGTTTTGTTCACAGTTGCTTAAGAGATGCTTACTGATTAAATGATTAAAAGATCTAATTTTACTTATCCCCATAAAGCCAGCTTAAATTCTACATTTTCCCTGGCCACTCAAATTCTCAGTTATTTTACTTTTTATTAAGGGTCACTAGATAACAAACAAAACAAGCATTTTTGTTAACTGTAAATAATAAACAAATATGGGACATTATTTTTCCTTTTTTTCTGTCTCAGTCTTCTGTTATATGATGTCTTGTAATATCACAGATTGGGTCTTTTAACAATATATCTTTTCTCCCTTCCAAAAAATCATAAATTCATTGAGGGAAAATATAAAGCCACGATGTCCTTCTCATAATGAGTGCTCAATAAGCCACTGCTGAATAATGAATAAATAAATGTATGAACATAAGGTATTTTTGTCTCTCTAGCTAAACTCAACCAGTTCAAAAAATATTTTTCTTGGCAGTGTTTTATGTTTTCCTTTATAAGTAAATATGATAGACATTGAAACTGTATTACATGGTCTATGTTGTTGAATTACAATCCAGGTTTTGATTTTAAGGATTTTTTTTATTTTAATGAATGCCTTATTTCTGCCTCCACATCACCACAAGTGAACTTAAGATTAGAATTAGAAAACATACTGATTAAATATTACACAATGAATGAAACGCTTTAATATTATGAAAGTCTTAGGTTTAATAATGACTAATTGTTAAAAATAATAAAAAATGGTCTTTAATTTCATGAATAATATATAACTTTTAAGGAAAAAAATGTTCAACTTCTTCTACTTTGTACATCTGCTAATAAATTATCTCTACAAATATTTTATTATTTTTGTTCCATAGGTTTCCAATTTATGAACTTGCAGAACCAAGAGAAAATTTCTAAAAATTAATAATTTCATATAAATTAAACTTCCTCAAGTGGTTTATAAAAAAAGAGTATAATTTCAGGTACTAATGCCTTAAGCATATATTAACACAAATATATTACTATGACTTTATTAATTTGTTGTGTTGTAAGTGAATTTACATCTTTAAAATGACAGTAATTTTACTGTGAAAAATTCCTCCATCGTTTCCAATGAGAAAGGTATCCTAAAGATGGCTTAACAAGACAAATGATTAAGTGGAAAAGTGAAATTTTTCACTTGAGCAAATAATATGCAGCCAATTTTAACATATTTCAAGTTTAGTGTTGCTTTACTTTGAATGAAATTGTTGATTGTCAAGTCTGAGATGATTCAATGACTTACCAAGTATATGTAACATTTGAATTATCTTGCAAATATTTTTTTCAGTTCCAAATAAATTTAAATCAGATCCTCACAGCATCTCACTCAAATTATATTAGAATCCTAACTAGTCCTCCTTCTATATATCACCAGACCCTGCACATAATAGCAGTTTTTAAAAATATTGATTTTATTGAAAATTTTTTATTAACTACATTTCTAAATGCATCTGTCTTCCACTTTGCCAGACACATCTCTTGTAACAAAGAGCAAAAAAGACAAGGGAAAATTTCAAAGTAACCAAAACATTTATAAAAATTCTGAATATCTAGGCTGATCCATATTTATAGCCCACTATTATCTTTACATGTTATTTGACATATTTCTATAAACAAGGAAAGGTGGTAAAATCTGCTTTTTATTGTTTAGACAAGCTTAGTCATTAAAATTTCAGAGGTTTACATTTTCATTGTTTTCATATAATTCTTTCCATTTACATTGTTGTGATCCTGCATTTTATATTCTTATGTCTGCTTATTTTACTTTTTATCTGTTCTTAATAGTATTCCCATGCTTCTTTCAATTCATTATATTAATTGCTTCTTTCATGATAGTAACATTCAATTCCATTCATGTAACACAACTGCTTAGCCAAATCAGAGTCTAAAAATTTCCTTGGAATTTCACTTTTTAAAAAATATTCTTTAATAAATAAATAATTAATTGCTTTTCTGTTTTTGGGACTCACCTGCCTCTCATAATTTTGACTAGGAGAACACAGTCACTAGATTAGTTGTCCCTTTGAGGAAGATTAAACTTTAATTTTAAGAGGACAAGCAGAGAAAGATGGGTTCTCTTATGGGTAGATGGCACCGAGTACAACTGGTTGAGGTTCACAAACAGCTTGCAGATATCCCAGGGTCTAACTGCATGAGTGAACACCACATTCCTTTTAAACTAGCTAAGAATAAAAACTGAAACTGAGCAAGGTGAATTCAGGCATATATTAACTCAATTGTAAAAAATCAATACAACATTAATTCAAATTACATTGTAAAATCAATTCAATAGAAATCAGAGGTAATATTTTATTTTTTTAGTCTTTCCACAGAACATATACTTAGCAATTTAATCTCTGGGTCAAGAAGAATACATATTTTAGTCATTTTATTTACTTAATTTCAAGAATGGATGGACAAATTCATACCCCCATCAACAATGCAGTAGTGTTCTTCTCTTCCCACAATTCTTCTGGAACTGACCATTACTTTCTTTTGTCATCTCAGCCAGTCTACTGACTATAAAGAGACTTATTTGGATTTGACCTGACAGTGATTTACAGCACCCTTTTCTGTGGTTGTTTTTGTTTGCAATTATTTCAAGTACTATTTCTTAATATCCATTTACGATTCAGTTTTTGGTCATTGTCTATCTATTTTATATTTCCATTAGATCCATATTTATCTTGAATATCAGAACTCTTTTAAAATATATTTACTATCAGGGTTTTTCCTAGCCAGATGCTTCTTTTCATATCCCAGTTTTACTCATTTTATTTGTCGTAAATCTTCCTAATTTTAAACAACTGAAATTATCTATTTCATCTTTAATAAATGCCTTATCCCTTACTTTGTTAAGATGTCACTTCCTTGATAGAGCTGTGAATGTTGTTTGATCTTGTTTAATATTTAGGATACATCTCCAATTTTAATTTATTTGTTTTAATTTTATAGGACATTGTCACAACTAATTTCAAACAGATTATATCTGAGATTTTGGAGCAAATCTTGTCAAATAAGTATTTGTTTTCCTTGAAATTTGTTTCACTTTATTTTTTCTTTCAATATTTTTTGTTTTTTTTTGTGTTAAATTCTCCATTAAAAATACCAAATAGTTTTGATAATTGTTGCTTTTAATGTAGCTTGAGATTTTCCTTTCAACTTTATTTTTTTGTTCTTTACAGAGATAATTTAAAGTTTTATTCTTCCATATAAAATTTTTATATGCCCTAGTTCTCCAATGTGTCCCCTACCTGGATACTTTGATAGGTATAGCAATAAATTTGCATGTTAATTCAACATTATTGCCATTTTAATTTTACTGTGAAATCTACTGAAGAGGTTGGAAAGGTATGTAACTGATAGTAAATATAGATTTGTTGGATTTAGTAAGGAGAAACACCATCTACTTCAAAGACTAAAGTGAAACTACAAATTTTAACGCATGATATTATGAGAGGGTGGTGCAAAGAAATCAACATTAGGGAACTTGTGACAAAGGGACTTATTTTTTGTCCAATGAAGTTCAAAATGAGACCTTCAGCTGAGAAGGTAGAATAAAAATGGTAACACAGAATGCTTGAAAATAGTTGGTTTCCAATAACTGCTACTGAACACAGAACAGGTTAGTGGTTAAGGAATAAGAAAATAATTAAATTACTGAAATAAGGACATAGTATTAGATAACATGAAACTGTAATGATCCTACTCAATGTGGTTTTGTTACTTCCTCTAAGGAGATTTAGCATATGTGAATAGGAATGAAGGAGTTAGACAGTGGAAGTAAGCCTGGGTTGGGGATTATTAGGTGACAGTACAACAAATCAAGGGATTAAAGGAAAAAAAGTAATGGAGAGTTGGTTAACCAAAGGATTGAGACTGAGAAGTGAAGGGAGAAAGTAGCTAGTATAGAAGTAAGAACCTAGGAAAACATAGAGAGCTATAGGAATTGGAGTACAGGGTGAGAATCCAGAGTAATTTTAGAAGATATAAGGCAGAAGGACAGATGGAAAAATGAAAACCTAATTATGGTATAAAATAATTTGGAAATTGTTTTACCCAGAAGTAGAAAATTTGTGGGCAATTATAACAATAATTATAATTATATGATATAGATTTAGCTTCAAATAATTAAACCTATAATATATCAGGAGTAGGTCATCAGATTTGAGTAGAATAAGGCACTGAGAAGTTATGATATTTGAGGGAATATCAACTATGAAAACAGAAGAAATCTTATTGGGGCAGAGATTAGATGGCAGAGAAGGTATGAGAGAACCCATTGGATTTCTATCAATTTACCCTCTAATCAGCAATGATTTAATACAACAAAATGAATTCTAGAGCAGTATAACCCATGAAAAAAACAAGGTAATGTAATTTTCAGCTCAAAACAACTTATAAGTCCAGCACGAGGAATTTAGTGCACAGGGTGGGAAGTAAAAAGCAGTTTGCCAGGGAAGGTCCCACCAAGGCAATAGACCTTGGACACAACTGAAGCAGCAGCCAAGGTTTCCAGAACTCTCAGCCACAGATAGTGAGGAGAGTTAGACAAATACCCAGAAAGAGATTACAGGTTATGTAATTTGCTGGTTCTTGGTACAAGACTTATAGCACTGGACCCACACAGAACAATGTCTCAATTTGGAGGTATAGTCACAGGGTGAGGAAGAACACCAACATACACAAGCATTTGCAGGCACAGGAGAACAGCAGACAATGGTTGCAGTTCCCAGGGATAAAAAAGTACTTGGAATTACTCATAGACCAGGAGAGTATTAAACACACTTCTTAAATCATGCCTCCTTGGAAGAATTGAAAGCAGATGTATTCTCAATGCTAACTCAGAGGACAGCTGCTCAAAAAACTTGAAGCTTGGAATATTACTACCTTTACCACAATTGCAGAGCCCACCTTTAGCAGTTCTATTTCACTAAATGCAAAGAAAAAGGCAGGAAAATAAGCAAACAACAAAATAAGAAATTCAACATAAAAAGTTATTTAGAGACAGGGTAGACTCAAATTCAGATGAGGACAATAAAGTCAATACTGTTGGATCCAAAGCCTCCAAGAAAAATGTGAATTGCTTTCAAGACCAAAAATAATAAATGGAGGAGCTCAAAAAGGATTTTAAAATCAAATAAGAGAGGGTGGGGAAACAATGGGATAAAAATGATAGTGAGAGAAGAAAATTGTGAAAAAAGAGTCAACAGCAGCTTATTAAAGAAGACAAAAAATACTAAAGTAATCAATATCTTAAAAAACATAATAGGCCAATTAGTAAAAGAGACACAAAAATCCAAATGAGAAAACAGCTATTTAAAAAGCAGAGTTGGTCAAATGCAAAAAGATATACAAAAATGAAATGAAGAGAAAAACTTCTTGCAAGACAGGATTGGCTGTTTTGGAAAAAAGCTACAAAAATTATTTGAGGAAAAGAACACTTAACAAGGAGAATGGGCTAAATGAAAAAGGCAGTAAAAAAACTAATATTAAAAAAATTCCTAAAAAAAACAAAAAATCCTTAAAAATTAGAATTCAGCAAGTGGAAGGTAATGAGTCCATGAAGCATCAAGAAACAATCAAAGTCAAGAGAATGAACATATAGAGGAAAATGTGAAATACTTCACTGGAAAAACAACTAACCTGGAAAACAACTCCAGGAGAGATAATGAAGGAATTATTGGACTACCAGAAAGCCATGGTCAAATAAAGAACTTAAACATCTTGCAAGAAATCATTAAGGAAAAAGGCCCTGATATTATAGAACCAGAGGACAAAATAAAACTGAAAGAATCCACCAATCACCTCCTGAAAGAAATCCAAAAAAGATAACTCACAGGAGTATTATAGCCGAATTCCAAAACTCCAATGTCAAGGAGAACATTTTGCAAGCAGCCAAAAAGAAATAATTCAAAAATTGTGAATCTACAGACAACATAAAACAAGATTTAGCAGCTTCTACATTAAAAGATGAAAGGAAAATATTCCAGAGAGTCAATAATCTAGGACTTAACCAAGAATCACTTATCCTGAAAAAAAATGAGCATAAACTCTAAGGAGAAAAATAGGTATTCAATGAAATAGAGTACTTTCAAACATACCTGATGAAAAGACCAAAGTTGAATAGAGAATTTGACTCTCAAACACAATACTCAAGAGAATCATAAAGAAGTAAACTGGAAAGAATAAAAGGACATTCAATAAGGTTAAATTGTTTATATCCCTACATGGAAAGATGATTTTTGTAATGCCAAAGAACTTTGTCATTATTAGTACATTTAGAAGGAGCATGTATAGACAAAGGGTAAAGGTATGAATTGAATATAATGGGATGACATAAAAATTAAATTAAATTAAAACATGAGAAAGAAGAATGCTTAGGGAGGAAGGGGAAGGGAAAATAGAATGGGGTAAATTATTGCATAAAAAAGAGACATGGGGGGCAGCTGAGTAGCTCAGTGTAGTGAGAGTCAGGCCTAGAGACAGGAGGTCCTAGGTTCAAACCCGGCCTCAGCCACTTCCCAGCTGTGTGACCCTGGGCAAGTCACTTGACCCCCATTGCCCACCCTTACCAATCTTCCACCTATGAGACAATACACCGAAGTACAAGGGTTAAAAAAAAAAAGAGACATGAAAGTATGTGCACAATGGAGATAGTGTTAATTTTTTATTACATAGCATTGTGCCATTTTTGACCATTGCTGGTATATCATTTAGAGAGGTTTGAGAATATGAGGTGGTAGGGAGGAAAGCATATAAACCTTATTTATATCAGAATTGGCTCAATGAGGGAAGAGCAAATACAATTATTTGTGTATAGAAAGCTCTCTTACCCTATAGGAAAATAGGAGGGGATATGGATAAGAGAAGGAAGTTGGGGCTGATAGAAAGGAGAGCAAATTGGGTAAGGGACAGGTCAGAAATTAAACAGGGATAAATAAGATGAAGAATAATACACAGTAATCATAATGGTCCAAAAATTTGCAAATCTCTGAAATAAAAGTTTCATTTCTCAAATACATAGGGAGATTAGTTGACTATATCAGAATACAAGTCATTCCTCAATTGATAAGTGGACAAAGGATATAAACAAGCAATTCTTAAACAAAATAATCAAAACTCTCTAGAGTCACAAAAATGCAAATTAAAACAACTGAGGTACCACAGTGCCACGCCTATCAAATTGGTTTTTATGACAGAAAAAGAAAATGGCAAAGCTTTGAGGGGATGTGAGAAACCAAGAACATGAATGTATTGTTGGAGGAGTTGTGGACTGATTCAATAATTCAAGAAAGCAATTTGGACCTAAAAGGGCTATAAAACAGTACATACCTTATGACCCAGTAATCTATTCCTACGTTTGTATAACAAGAGATTAATTTTAAGTAGAAGGATATATATATATATATATTTAAAGTAACTCTTTTTAGGAAGGCAAAGATTTAGAAATTTAAGATATATACACCATTTGAGGAATGTCTGAGTAAGTTATAGTAAATGATTGCAATGAAATAATATTGGGCTGTAAGAAATTACAAGAGAAAAACCTGGAGAGACTTATATGAACTGAAGCAGAGTGAAATAAGCAGAACCAGGAAAATGTTGCATGGTAATAGGAATACTTTAAAACGAACAACTGTGAATAACAGGTATTCTCAGCAATACAATGATCCAAAACTATCTGAAAGGACTTATTATTTTAAAAATGTCATCTACTTCCAAAGAAAAAGAACTGAATCTGAATCCAGACTAAAACAAAGGTTTTTCTTCTTAATATTTTTCTATTTGCATTTCCTTCCACAAAAAGGAAAATGTTTTACATGATTGCACATGTAAAATCTATATGAGATTGTTTGCCATCTGAAGGAGTGGGGGTTAGAGGCAGGGGAGGGAGGGGAAGAATAGTCTTTGGAAAATGTTGGAACCTATTTTTACATGTAGTTGGGGTGAAATAAATATTTTTAAATTGTTTAAAAGAAAACTTATCTTTTTCCATATTAGATTTTTTCTTTTTTTATTTCCTCTTCCACATGATATCTATTTAAAGACTTATTGTTCTTCTTATGTCATCTATTCTATCAGCTAAACATTCCCAATACCTTCAGTTGAAAGACTGATGCTTGAGTAGAAGAGAATAGGATCCACCTAATTATATAATCTAATAAACCTCTCTGCATATTGTTCACAAAGTTGTTATTGTAGAGAATTTGCCAAATTCCATAGTGAGACCAAAGCATGCTAATATTGATGAAATTTTCCTGTCTACTCATGCAGCAACCAACCAGGCTGGCATGATTCCTCCCTGATGAACCTATATTGGCTTATAGTGATCATCATTTCTCTTTTAAGAGATATTCAATTTATTTCAATTAACATGTATTTCTTGAACAACTACTATAGTAAAAATGATACTTTAATATTTACTGAAGTAAAAAGAAATATTCATACATTTCAGAAAAGCCATCATTTTAATAACAAATTTTAGAATTTATTAAAGTGATCAAACTCAGTAGCCTCTATAATCCTTTTCAATTTAATTGAGTTTTCATTTGCATATTCAATTCATCAGAGTTAGTTCAACAAGCATTATTTCCTGGATCGCTTATTTATTTGTGGTATCTTTTTGTTTCCACATTTTTTTCAACTCTCTTTTGGTGAGTGGAGGACAGGGTATACTTTGCAACAAATAAGAACTTTCTGATAATCTGCACAGGCAAAGATAGAAGATTCTGATTTATGAGGGAGTGAGTTATCTCTTATTAGGAAGGATTATGAACACATTAAATGATCACTTCTCAGGTTCATGTAGAAATAATTAGTGTATCAGATATAGGCATTGGGATTAATGACCTTTAAAGATCTTTTTCAATTATAACATTCTATGATTCTGACATGAAATAGAATAACTCACAGTAAAAATGTTCAAGGAGCTGCAGTTTCATCATTTAAAGCAATTCGTCGAGTCAGCAGGAACAGAAACTATTCCTTCTATAATTAAAAAAATTCAATTTTATGATTTCAGCAAAAGTCTAATAAAATAGCATATTTTCAGCAGCGAATATAAAATTATTTTCAATGGTTGCTTACACCCTTTGTAAGCTGATTTGACAGAAAAATGAAAGCTGGAGTGGGGGAATGAGACAGAGTAATAGCAAAAGGCTTAGCTAAAATCAAAGAGGTTTTACTGGTTTACTCTTTAAAAGACTCTTCAATTGCTTTTCAGAATATGTTAGATGCATTCATTAAAGCTTTTTAAAATCTGTAAGTAATTATTCCTTCCTATGTATGGATTATTTACATGATCAGATGATGTTTTAATCTAAAAAGCCAAGTTATCTAATCATAATAACTTATTTTTAAGGCAGGATAGTGGACCATTACCCAAAATAAAGGTAATGTGACTTACTTTATTGCCAAATAATTCTATTTTTTCCTGTTATGATGGAACATATGAATACTTTTATACCTCACTTGTTTGACCATATTCAGTATTTGGCCTATACTTCTAGAAAAGAGAGGTAGGCAACAAGCAGTCTGCCAAAGCAATTTTATTTATGCTAAATATGAGCTGGATCTGAGAACATGTTAAAAAAGAACACTGGATCGGTTAAAGGCTGCCTCCATTCATCTTCCAAGTCAGAGATGCCTGGACAATTTCACCATAAAAGTGGATGTAGAAGATGGTCATTCTTCCATACGGGCTTGATCTAGAACTGGAGTAAAGTGGAGAAACACATAGTTCCCTGGTCTTATTTTTATAAAATAGTCTAAAAGCCGCTTTGTCAGGTTAATATTGTTGGCTATATTTTGAAAGAAGGTTGCTTTTTTTAAAGTTAAGCTGCCTCTTGCAAAGAAGGAGACCTGAATAGGAAAATAAAATCTTCATCAAAAAGGGAAGAGATTACCAAATTTGGACTAAGAAGAAAATAGTTGTATTCTTGGTTCTAATATTTACTATCACTGTGACTTTGAGGAAATTACTGACATTCTTCTGGGTCTTTTCTTCCTCATTCTAAATAAGAATATTAATACTTGCATTACCTAATTAAAAATGAAAGGCATATTATAATACAGACACTTTGTAAATATCAATATGTTTACATATGTACCTATTCTTCTTATCATTTTCCCAAATCTAACTAAGTCTATTCCTATTTTTCTGTAAGTCTTATTTGTCCCTCTCAATAGCTTCCTCTTGCCAAAACAAACAAATGAAAAGCTTCTGATTATTTGGGTGATCTATGTATAATATAATATTTTAAACCTTTTTTCCCAATATGCAAATAGTACATTTTTCACCTATTTCCTATGGATTTATTTGGGTCTCAAAGGCTAGTTTATAGAATTGTTAGTTAATAGAAGCCATCCATTTGAATTAATCCATGATCCATTTGAGTTAGCTATCGTATTAGTCACCAAAATATTTGTATCACTTGGATGAGTAGATTGGATAAGTCATGCAATGGTGTAAGCAATTATTTAGCAATTCTTTATTTTAATGATTGAAAGCTCCAATCTGAATACAAATTGTCAATTCTGCCTGAGAAACTCTTTGGTTATATATGCATAGTATTGAAGAAGTTGCATTGACTGGGCAACAGAGTAGAATTAGGGATATTGCAAAAGCCATATAATCATTAGTAATGCACTAAAAGATAAAGGTTTCAAATAGCTAACTAGTCTAAAAAAATGACTACTTCTCCTTCTCCAGCACCAGCTTTAACTTCCAAGGAGTAATTCCGTCACTGTGGAGAATGGGACTCAATGTTATTTAAAGATTTAATGGAGTAAGATGAGGTGTGGTAGAAATAACTTAGCAGTTAAGTGGTGCATTGAATACAGCCCTGGCCCTGGTGTTAGGACGACCTGAGTTGAAATCTGACCACAGAGAATTACTAGTTGTATGTCCTGGGGGACTCACTTAACCCTCTTTACCTCAGTTTTCTCAACTGCAAAATAAGCTAGACAAGGAAATGGGGAACCACTCAATTATCTGTCAAGAAAATCCCAAATGATTATAGAGAGTCAGACATGAATGGCAAAAAAACAAGAAAAACAAAGAAAAGACCTAGCAGTACAGTCTGAGATGTAGCCTTGAGTCCTGACTGATATTTTTCTAGGTATAGAAGCAGTATGGTGGAAAAGGCAATGATTTTTAGAATTAGAAGATATGAGATCTGATTGAGCATCTGCTACTCATTAGCCATGACTTTGGGGAATAAACTTTCTTTTCTTGGACATCAGTGTCATCTCTTTTAAAAAAAAGAGGTGAGGGAAGAGTGGAAAGAAGGAATAAATTAGATGATCGGTAGTCTCTTCCAGTTCTAACTATTTATAAGCCATAATATTTTTATGATGAGCAGGTCATTTAACCCATCCTTGCTTCAGTTTCTTAATCTTTATAGTGGGGATAATAATTAATCACTCACCTAGCAATCCAAAGAGATAATTATATGAAAATGCTTCTTAGATTTTAGAATATTGTAGAAATGTACACTGTTATCATTAATTCAAAGAGTGGGGTCTGACTTGTAACTGTGTGGCATAATTATTTGTTCTGCATATTGCCTCAAATAATGTCAATTGGCATCAATAGTATAGTAAATAGTCTTAGTATGTTAGGAATTCTTCTTGATAAAACCCTATTGATATAAAATAAATATTGGGCTATATTTCATAAAACATGCTTTAGACTGAGAGGAAATAATGCCTAATGTTGCAAAACATTACTTGGAACCTTGAACAGTACTTGGAATCAGAAAGATCTGACAAATATTTCTTCTTTGCCTTATTATTCACAAAACTTTAAGCAATTCATTTGACCCGAGTATCAGTTTCTTCATTTATCTAATGTAATAATAGCTGGAGTAACAAACCTCACTGGTCATTAATAGGGTCAAATAACAGAATTTATGTAATGTCATAAATGTATGCCAGCGTGAAGATTTCTGTTGTTTAGTTTTTTGGTACAGATCAGTGATTTCATTGAAATATGAAGGCCCTTCTGAGAAATCTGTCTACCAATGCAGGTCACTACCTTCTCTGAAACTTCTAGTCCTTATTAGGTTTCCTGTAGCTATGAAAAGTTAAATGATATGCACGGGGATACAGTTATGGTATATATTAGAAGCCTGAATTTCTACTCTAATGAAAGCTTTCTATCATGCATTATATGGTGATTTTCATAATTAGCTATTATTTTTTAATTCATCAAATATATTATATAGCAATAAATATAAAATACAAAAGTAATTTTAGGCAGGTAGATAGCACAGTAGCTTAACCATTGGACCATTTATATTCATGAAGACCTCAGTTCAAATGCAACCTCAGAAACTATTGTGTGACAAGAGACATGTCACCTAACTTCTCTCAGTCACAGTTTCTTTATCTATAAAATGGACTTAAAATCAGAATTTACTTTGTAGGTCATTGTGAGGATCAAATTATATCATATGTGTAAAGAACTTTGCAAACCTTGAAACTTTTTATAACTGTTAGCTATATTTAATATATTTACAAAAATGGAGCTTTAAGTATCTGAGCCTCTTTTATCATTAACAAAGTGTTTTTTTGGTATGATTAGCAGAAGTAAGATGTTGGGAAAAACCTTAAATATGGTGGCCAGTAACTAGAGAGGTACTTAGCATAGTCAGATCCAAGGACTGTAACTATAAGGAAGTCTTTAGGGAAGTCACTAATTGTATCTGTATCTCTGACTAATTAGCTTTAAAAGGAAGATTAGAAATGTTTGTGGTTTTCTTCATACAAGACTATTAGTAGAATTTATTGAGTTATTTGTGAAACACTTCACAACCATAAGTATTATAGTTAATACAAGTTCAATTGAACTCAACAAACATTCTTAAAGCACTGCTAAGTGTCATATAATGAAGTTACTATCCCCATCAAAAAGCACCAGTAAATGATATCTAAACCAGTGATGGGCAAATTACAGCCCTGGGGGCAGATGCAGCCCCCTGAAATGTTCTATCCAGCTGCATGACACTATTCCTAATCTGGGGAATACAATGAGTAGGATGCAAAACAATGAAACTTCAAAAGAGTTGCCTTAGAAACAGACTGACAGTTGAGCATTTCCATTCCTTCGGCCTCCTTTTTAAAAAGTTTGCCCATCACTAATCTAAATCATGCTCTCATAAAATCATAGAATCAAAGAACTACAGTTGAAAGGGAATTCGGAAATTGATACAAACAATGGATTTCATAAATGAGGAAAATGAGGCCAAGAAGAAAGGAACCCTACCTGAGAGATCACACAAGCAAGCACTGAAGGAATGATTGAAAGGTCTTCTGACTTCAGTATCAATGCTTTTTTTCTCTGCCACATTGCCTCCACAATTTCATAAAGATGCTACAGACACCTTAATGAAGTTGGTATTATGATCTTGAAACTAGAACTGATTAATATTTTTATTAGTTTGCTTTTCATAATTTGGGAAATGAAAACTGTAGTGACTAAAATCTTTTTTTTTAATAGGCCTTTTGACAGATCAAAGAAAAGAGTTGAAAAATGGCTATTGGAAACAGCTCTAAGATGATAGAGCTAATGCTCTATAGAACACCCCCCTCAAAAAAAACCTTTAAAATAGAGCTTCAAATCAAATTCCAGAGTGGCAGAGCCAACAAATTTGAAGTGAGCCATTTTTCCAGCCCAAAACAATTCAAGAGGTCAAAAAGTCTGTGACAGTGGGGTCAGATCCAGCCAGGAGTACATGTGAATCCAACACAAGTAGTTGTCTTTTGGTTCACTTTGTCAAATGCTTCTAATCGGAGAAATGACAATATAAAGTTGATTTCCCTAAAGGCAAGATTGACATGTAAATTTTGGCATGATTAGACCACTGTACTTTTTTCAAACCTTAGCTTTCTAAGAATTACATTTTAATGGTTTGAGTAAAATATATGAAAATTATGAATAATAATGGTGGTTGCTCATTCAAAGTATTGTTGCTCAAAGCTGGAATGACTTTAATAGCTTTTATTTATGAAAGAGGTGGAAAGAGTAAAAGCAGAGAAATACAAAAATATAGAGAAGACATTAGCCTATCTAACTAAATAATGCTTCTGTGCTCCACTCAGCCAGGACTTGTTGATCTTCAACAGGAATTAAACACTCTCCAGAAGATGGAAAAGGAAAGCCAGCTATCCACTTAGCCTAGTTCCCTCCAAAAGGCAGGTCAAGATGATGACTCTAGCTGAAGGTGACTCTTGAGGCTGACTTTCTTCTTGAAGTCAAACTCCTTCTTGAAGCTGACCACTTCTATCTTAGAATGAATGTGAGGCATTGACAAGGTAAAAGAGTGTTATGGGCTAGGCAGTTGGGGTTAATTGACATGCAGAATGTCTAAGACCACATTTGAACCCAGGTTTTCCTAACTCCATGTCTGTGCCATCTACCCTGACCACTATGCTTTTTGAATATGAAGTTCCTAAATAGTGTAAATTCCTCTATCAGTCAGAAATATATCAAAAGTATCATGGAATTCTCCATGAATTCTTATCTACTGTAAATAATATGCATCTTTTTCATAGCATGATGAACAAAGACATATTTGTTATAATATAATATATGTACAACCTAGACCATATAACTGCATTCATGGGGAACAAGGAGGATGAAAAGGAGTGAGAGGATATGGATTGTAAAAAGTCAGAAAACAAGCATTAAAAATTAAATCAAGGGGCAGCTGGGTAGCTCAGTGGATTGAGAGCCAGGCCTAGAGACGGGAGGTCCTAGGTTCAAATCTGGCCTTAGACACTTCCCAGCTGTGTGACCCTGGGCAAGTCACTTGACCCCCATTGCCTACCCTTACCACTCTTCCACCTATAAGTCAATACACAGAAGTTAAGGGTTTAAAAAAATTAAATCAATATATAATCTGAAAAAAATAAAAATACTTTTAAAAATGAAGTCATGGGTTAACAGCAGCAAAAAAAGGATTATGGGAGTAAGAACTGGGAAGAGTGATAGCAATTTTTAGGAGTTCAGTGGTCTTTCTGATTTTACTTTCAATCTCCATGTTCAAGAGGTTGGGAATGGAAAGAAGCAATGGCAACATCATAGAGAACCACAGTTGGTGCCTCTAATCTGCTTTCTTAATGCCAGGAGGATATAGTAGAATAAATAAGGGTAAGACATAGAAATAAACATGACTGTGCTTATAAAATGAAGAGCAATGCACTAAGCTTGGAGGAGTAACAAAGAGGCAGACTATGAGTGCAGTTAGAAAAAAGACTTGGCAGTATAGGGAAGATCCAAATCATTGTGTCTGTGAGATAAGATCTTGGGGACTGCAAGTGTTATCCTCCTGCCAGGTCCATGGGGGTGTCATTGTGTGGCTCAAGGGAATCAGATTGGACAGGTATCTTTAATCTCTGTTCCCTCCATCCTTCTCTAAGATAGTCTTTAATTCTTGCTAGTAGAAGAAGCTAGAGGTTGGGACCAAAATCTTGGCCACTTTGATCTCTGACATAGGAGATACTAGACTATTATTATATCTGTTTAGTTATTATATCTATATGCTCCTTTAAATGTTATTAGTCTAGTATATAAAATCAGGTTTAATCTAATTTCTGATTACTTTTTCATTATTATTGTGGGAAAAGAGGACTCCAAGTTTTATAAGCAAAGTTGAACCCCTTTCCTGCCAAATACCAGTTCCACAATGAACACACATAATGAAAAGCAAAAAAAATAACTTTCTAATGTTAAGCCCTTCTGCAATGCCAAGGACGTGAGTCAAGAAAATACATTTTCTGTAACAGAAGTAGTTTTTACTACTGAAACACATATAAAAACTATTCATAGAATATATATCAGACAACATAGAGTAAAGGATCTCTTCCATTGGAAATGAGGTAACTTAGTTCAAGCAAAGAAACATTACTAGGTCTTACCCAAGGCAAAACTTCCTAAACTTTCCATAGTTGCTAGTGAGAAAGAGAGGCATGATAGTAGGACATTCTCTTATGTTTTTTTTTCTGAGTCTTTTCTGGCACTTCAGCAACTATGAGTGGCATTGGCTTCTTCCATCCTTGGGTGCCAAAAGCACCTGAAGTCATTCAAAGCTTCAAGAAGATCTGAAACTTGGGGAGTCCCAAAGAGGACTGGAGCTTGAATAGTCCTGAACAAGACTGAAGAAATCTGGAGTTGTCCTACTCTCACTAATTCTGTGCCATAAGGCAAAACATGTATATCTACCAATCAAGAGAGATTCCCATATCAACAGGCTTTCAAATAAGGGTTACAAATATGATACAAAAACTTTTCATGAATGAATGAACCAATAAATATTTAACCTCTTATAATGTCTCTAGATATATATAAATGTATATAGAGACATTATAAGAGCTTAAATATATATATATATATATATATAAAACATTTATATGTATATATATATGGATTCCTGAGACAATCCCTCATCTAAAACAGTTTAAATTTTAATGGAAGAAGCAATACATATAGAAAGATTCAGCCACAGACAATATGTCCTTAAGGGTACAATAACAATGCACCATTATTAGTATCATTTGCAGTAAACGATTCATACCCCTTTCTAATGATGAGCCCTTCTGCAAAGCCAAAGATGTAAGTGGCAAGAAAATCCATTTTCTGTAGCATAAGTAGTTTTGACTATTGAAGAAATTGGAACTGCAGATGCAGAGGTCGTTGCCAAGTAAAGCCTCAAGAATCATTACTCCCCAGGAGCATGTTTGGGAGGACAAAGTTGGAAGCTAGGCTACAACCTGAATGGGAAGAGAATTATCTTATTTCCTGAGCTCCTGGATATATGAACCTGGGTTGCACCTACCAAGATTGAGGGCTGGAGGAGATTACGTTCGCCCAGAACTTTACCTCCTCTTTCCCTCTGGGAAACTTGCTTTTTTTTGGCTAGCCAGGCTTTCCTGCCTGTGGGTGGCAGCTGTTTGACAAGTAGTATTGATGATAGTACCAGCAGATGTCAGGGATGGTGGGACCTGACTCTCCAGAGGTTACTCTCTGGACGATGGCTCCAGGGGTGAGTTAGAAGCAAACCTTATGGTCTAATATTACAGTTATATATAAATGTCATTCATTTCCCCTAGTAAATAGCCCAGTACTCTACACATTTTAGGTGTGCAGATATGTTTAATTTTTACCTAGGAAAAATGATCTTGTGATAATATCAAATTTTTATTAGCAGGTAAGATACAAAAAAATAACTAGTTATGTGCCTGATAAGTCAAATAGTTTTTTGTTTGTTTGCTTGTTTGTATGGAAAAGTTGTTTTCCCTTGTAGATACCTTCAGGACAGGGATTATCTTATTTTAGACTTTGTATTCTTAGTGCCTAGCACAAACCTTTGCACAATAATAAACAAAAGTGTATTACTGAATAAAAAACTGAAATTTATTAAGGCTTTATAATTTACTTAAAATATACAGTCTCATTTAAGCCTCATAATAACCCTGTATTATGCAGTATGTTCTAAGGATATCATCTCCAGTTTAAAGATGGGGAAACAGATTCAGAGAGGTGATTATTTGCAGGGGATCACAGAGTTTGTATATGTCAGATGCAGATTTAAAGCCAAGATCTCCCTGCCCCTAAGAAAGAGTGTTGCCCTCTGTAGTACCAGGGCAGATAGAAGAGGGGATAGAGTTAGAGGGATAGATAAGAAATTCATTTCGGGACATATTGAATGACATTGCATTTTTGAAACTCATTCCCAGGAATATTTTAGACTGCATTAATGCTTTATGACCTCACATTTATATTCAAAATTCAAGCACAAATGAAAATGTAAAGAAAAATGCCAGTACCTAATTCTATCCCCTATTTTTCTGTTTGCAATCAGATACTTTGTTACCTTTTAATCCCATAGGGGAAAATATCCAAGGTTTCAGAACTATCAGCAATAGGAAGAAAAGCTTTTTTTTCGGTTTTGAGAATGAAGAATCTTATCCATTATAGAGGAGTTTACACACATTTCTGTGGGTGCTAGCTGGGTGGGTATCTTTTGGCATGATGATGACATGTTTGGTCTGATAGCACATAGGTTGGTGTTTAAGTAGCTAGATGGACTTCACTGACTTTACTGGTTTCCTGAAAAGCATCAACTGCTATGCTCTGGAAGTGCAGATCTGTTTTGAAATCCTGAGCAATTTCACACATCAGACTCAAAAGTTTTGTGGACTTTGGATAGCATCTGATCTCCCAGAAAGCTATAGAACAGCCCCTTACCACCCACTCCCCCCCACACACACAAACACCCCAGTGAAAGGGCATTTTCTAACCCCTCCTGCAGAGGACACACTCTTGTCAGAGGTTTTTGAAACCAGCTGATTTCTGGGTGCTTTACCACCCCTCTTCCTTTACATCCAGCTTCTTTTGACTTGGGCTCAGAGGAGGTCCCAGTGTAAGAGACCTATGCAGCTGAGGCCATAAAAGGAATGTACTGAATTTAGGATGTCCACAAAGTGGTGATAATGAAATAAGTTTCAAGTTAGGAAGACCTGAATTCAAATCCAGTCTGAAACACTTAGCTTCTGTGTGACCCTGGGAAGTCATTTATACTTGGCCTCAGTTTCCTCACCTTTAAAATTAAAATTAATAAAAATACTTTGCCTCATTGGGTTATTTTGATAATCAAATGACATAATAATTATGAATTTCTTAGCACAGTGCCTGACACATTTATTGTTGTGTGGTTTTCCAATTTTACCTGATCCTAGGGGCTTTGTCCTTTGGGTTTTCTTGGTAAAGATACTGGAGTGGTTTGCTATTTTATAGATGAGGAACTGAGACAAATAGAGTTATGACTTGCCCAGGATCACACTGCTATTAAGTATTTGAGCCCAGATTCGAGCTCATAACTTCCTGACTCCAAGTCTAGTCCTCCATCCACTGAGCTATCTGGCTCATAATAAGTACTGTATAAATGTTAGCTATTATTAACATTATTGGACATCCAGTCTAAGTTGTCAGAAAGGCAATTGAATATATAAGAATGGAAGTTAGGGGGTATCTAGGTGGCTAAGTAGTTAGAGAGTTAGGCCTAGATATAGGAGGTCCAGGATTCCAATCTGGTCTCAAATACTTCCTAGCCATATAACCATGGGCAAGTGACTAACCCTTACCACTCTTCTGTCTTGCATTAATATCAATTCTAAGAGAGAAAGTAAAAATAAAAAAAGAAGAAGAATCGATATCACCAGAGAAACTGGGGTAGAATAAGATTTGTAAATTTGTGAATCATCATCAAAATGTGGTAATTAAATGAATTGGAGTTAAAAGAATCATTAAATGAAATAATATACAAAGAAAAGAGAAGATAGAATACTGAGCAACACCTATAGTTAAAGGGCATAATCTATGAGAGTATCCAGCAAATGAGAGTCAAAAGAAAAGTTAAGATTAGAGGAAAATAAAGAGAAAACGCTATCCTGAAAAGACTGAGAGAATAGAATATCAAGGAGGAGAGAGTGATCAGAAATGCAAAGACTGCAATGAACTACAGAAGAAAGAGGATTAAGAAAAGGTCTTTGGATTTGGCTTCTAAAAATTGATTAGCAGCTCTTTACAAAGAAATTTCTATAGAATGATTAGATGAGAAGTCAAATTGTAAGAGATTTAAGAAGGAATGAGAAAAGAGAATGTTAAGGCACCTTTTATAGACTGCCTTGTTGAGAAGGTTAACTACAAAGAGCAGAAGTGATATAGGATGATATTTATTGAGGATGGAAAGATCAAGTGACGTTTTAGGTGTTTTTTTTTAAACAGAAGAAACTTGGGGAATGTTTCTAGGTATTCAGAAATGAGCCAATAGATAGATAGAGACTGAAAATAAATGAAAAAATGAGGATGACAAAGGGATCAATCTCCTGGAGGAGACAGGATGGAGTGAGATCACTTAAACAGGCAGAGGGGGTAGCTTTGGTAAAGATTAAGGTCATTTCATCATGTGAAATGAGTAAAGGAGGAGAAAGTGGCAGGAGGTACCTGAGTCACAGAATATATGAGAGAGAAGAAAAAGGAGTTAGTTCCAGTGAATGGCCTCATTTTTTCCCATACAGAAATGAGGCAGGGCTCTGAATTGAAAGTGTGGGGAAGGAGAGACATGAGAGGTTTGAAAAGAAATGAAAAAGGTTTAGAAGAACCCCTGTGGTAAGAAGGATAGTAAATTGATATGGAAGATAAAATATGATTGCCTAATAGCAGTGATGGCACAGTTGAGGTTCTGTGACTTAAATCTGTAGTGGCCTCCATCATGTATGATTTTCTCCAACTTCCTTAAGCAGAACCTATGTGTGAGCAAAGGTGATGAAATGTGGGAGTGATCCAAGTCTGTGGGCTGGCTGGCCATAACCAGTAATAATATAAGGAAGGCAGAGATTCATATAAAGAAGACAAAGCACACTGTAGAGTTGAATGTGTTCACCAACGGATCAAGATGAGGAAAAGATGAGAAAGTAATTAATGCCCAGATTGCCTGGAAAAGAATTGAGGAGTCATGGAACTGGAGGTCATGGTGTGGATAAAGAGGAGGGTTTTGCTAAAGAAGGCAAAGGAGAAAGCTAATAGATTATAGTCAAATTCTATAACATAGAAGTGAGAAAGTTCTGGATAATGGAAAGATCAAGATTATGACGAACTTTAGGAGTGACTGAGTATGGGTAGAGGAGCATCTCATGGAAAGTAAGTAGGTTGAGGAACTAATTACTCAAGGTATTTGAGGAAGAATTATTGTTTATGTTGAAGTCCCCTAGAATGAGGGCAGGAGTTGAGGAGGAAAGAAAAATTGTGAGTGACCTGGTGGGATGGGCCGTCTATAGACAAATGCTACCAAGATTTTGATCTCAAAGTAGGAAAGAATAATCTAAACCTTAAAAGAAAAGTTACTGAGTGAGAGAGGTAGGAGGAAAACATGGAAATGTCAATGTAGGCCAAAGAGTATTCCAACTCCCCTACAGTTAGCTGAGAAGAATGTACAAAAGTGCAGCTAGTAATGTAAAAAGTTACCAGGGAAGTCATTTTATTGAGGGGAGCCCTATTTTAGTAATAATGAGTAGATGAAAGGCCTGGAAAAGAAAATGATTTAAGATAATGTAAAATGTTTTGCCTATGGGACAAAACTTCCAGAGGGTACACTGAAAGGGCAAGGTGAAATTAAACTGAAATTTTGGAATAAGAGAATTGAGGAGAATGGGAATGAGGAATTGGAGTTGTGGAATGGAATCTGGATAATGATATAGAGGAGTTCCAAGTCACTAAGTTGTGAAGGATATGACCAAGTATAAGAATGTTCATCACTGAATAGAAGGCACCATTCTTCACCTCTCAAAGGATGCACAGAGCAGTAAATTGGAGATCTGAAGTAAAAATGAATATTTTTCTTTGTACTGCAGTTTCACTACACCTCAGATGAGATACTAGCATGGCTATTCAAGGTAGATGGTATCTTATACTAGCAAAGAGAGAACTGATTGCTTTGGGGCAGATGGAAGACACATGATCTGCTCCCTAGCAGGCTTTCCACAGTGAATATGCTGCATCCAACAGCTTCCAGTGATAGTATATGTGGGAGTGAGGGCAAAAAACGTGGCTCATAATTGTCAAAAAAAGCATTAAAACTTGTGTTAACATTCTAAAAATAAATTGAGAAAAAACAAAGAAAAATTCCCACAGCTAATAAAGTGAAGACTGATATGCATTCAGACTCCATCAGTTCTTTCTATGGTAGTCAACCTCATATATGAGGAAATGAGTTTATCTAAACTTAAGAAGAAACTATTAATTTAATAATATCCTGTAAGTTTCATATTTACAAGCTACCAAGCTGGATCAGACTACCACAACAAGTTCTTTGCTGCCATAGGTTTAAAGAATAATACATGTAATGGACTGTGGGAATAGTACTTTAATGGATATGTTTAAAAAAATCACATCCCCAAATTGAGTATTCTTCAATTTAATTTAATGGAAGAGGACCCGGAACAAAACAATGCCATATGTAAGGGAGTAAATGGTCAGGCTTAGTGGTACACAAATACATATATAATCCTCACTGTTAGTGGATCAATTGTGGCTGCCAGATCTGAACCAAAGTACACTAAGCTAATTATATGTCCAACACCAATATTATGAGCCCTAGAGAGTAGAGAACCTCCAGATTGCTTAATGAGGGGTAAACCAACCTGAGTTGAAAAGTGATAAAAGCTCCTGTGTCAGTTAACAGTGAAATCCATTCCATTAGTGGCTGCTCTACTTCATGCTTGCGAAAAATAGAAACCTAGGCTCAAAAAATAAAAAACAATAGCAGTAACAGAAACAGCAACAGCAACAGTAAAAACAACAATGAATAAAACAGTTCAGTAACCACTGCATATAGAGATTAGTCTGCATATTCTTTTCTGGAAGTGAGACCCATAATGAAATTAGAACTTCCCCTTTAAGCTTAGTACATTTTTCTTTCTTTTTTAGTTCTGTTTTGTTTCCCTTTCTATGTTTAATAGCAATTAATCTACACCAAAATATTTCCTTTTCAGTTTACTTTCATCATATTCAACTCTCCGGGTACAGTTCATTTGTGGATTAAAATAATTAAAAAAAAACTTTCATGAAGAAAGGGATTTTACCCATGATTCTCTGATTTTATTGCTTCACACTATATTCCTTAGAACATTTACCCATTTTGATGGCTTCATCTTCTTTCCTTACATTGATTTACCAGTCTTTATCATTCTCCCATCCTGAGTCTGACATTTCCAAGTGCTTGTTCAGCATCTTTGAATTGGTGTTCTCTAATCACATCCTCAATGTATTCATTCGTGCAAAACTTTTTTTTTTCATTTAATTTAGTCAAAGTTTTCTATTTTACATCGCATAATGTTCACTATGTCTTGTTTGGACATAAATTCTTTCCTTATGCATATGTCTGACAGGTAAACTATTTTGTGTTCCTCTAATTGTTTATGGGTATCCTCCTTCATTTCTAAATTCATGTAACCATTTTAAATTTACCTTGGTACATGGAATGAAGTATTTGTGCCAAGTTACTGCTCTACTGTTTTACAGTATTTGTAAAATAGTGAGTTCTTCCAAAAACTCAGGTCTTTGGTTTATCAAAACCTAGATTACTCTGGTCATTTACTACTGTGGTTTGGGTGCCTACTCTAATTTATTGATTTACTACTCTATTTCTTAGCCAATGTCAGATTGTTTTGATAGCTACTGCTTCATAACATAGTTTGATATCTGGTATGGCTAAGCTACCTTCCTTGATATTTTTTCATTAATTCACCAGATATTCTTGGCCTTTGTTCTTTCAGATGAATTTTGTAATTATTCTTCCTAACTATAAAGTAGTTTTGGAGTAGTTTAACTGGTATGACCAAGATCAATGTGTTTAAAAGAGAGCATGGACTGTTTTTGACACTAGCATTCTCCCAACCATACAATTTGAAAACTTGAATTGAGCAGTCTTTGAACTAAATTCATTTTCCTTTATCACTAGTTTTCAATCTCACCAAATTTTGTTGATTCTTCTTTCAATGTTTATTGGACATTGTTTTTCCCCTATTTCTTTGACTAATAATCTATTCTGGGTCATCATAGTCATTCCTATATTGTCTATTTCATCTAATATTAATATCTATGCCTACAATCTAATTCTTAGGGCATACCACAAATCCACAAGATCAATCTTTTTGGGAAAAAACAACCTAAATTTGTCACATCTGCTATCAGCTCAGGTAAATAGAAGGACTTCTTTTAACCAATACAAAATTAAGTTAAAATTTATGATATCATGTGGTTGCCTCTTAATTAAGACTCCTTCTTGCTCTCTAATTTAATCTCGTTATTTGTCTACATGTGTCTTCAACTATATTCATATTGAAACACATTATACCCTTAACATGCTATTCCATCTGACTGCAATGCTTCTCCTTCTGGCCCTTTTATTCAAATGCTTTCTATAATTAAACAATGTTTCAGTCTCATTTCCTTCAGGAGCTTTTATCTCCCTTTCTTGATTTAGGATAGCATATATTTTCTATATATACCACAAACTAGTCCTGAATTATGTTCTCTACACATGATTCTCTAAAATTTTCAGGAATATATTTCTAGGACATACTCTTACAATGCTTAAGCCAGAGACTGTCAAATTATTGTTAATATCTCCCATTCTGTTCTTTCATTCTATCCATAAATAAATGTTCAGTTAATACTTGTTGACTTGAAGTGGTGTCTTGATATTGAGGCCCCTCAAGCAAAGAGGGAGTTCCTTTACAACTGTTTTCAGAATGCCACTCCAGACAAAAGGGAACATTTCCCAGGAATAACAATGACAAAAAGAGGCAATGGAATGGAATAAGTTCTTATTTTAAAATGACATCATTTCATGATACCATTTAAGCTATATTTGATTTCTTTTCTGAAACCAAATGACAGATTTAGGATAAGTTGTGAGATCAAATCTCCCTATGAGAGAGATCAAGTACTAAAAAGAAAAGTTGAGTTAAAAAACATCAGGATGAAATATTTATAAGACAAGTAAAAGATTTATAATTGACAAGAAGAAAAAAAATCTCAGTGAGGATAATAGCCTGTAATTATGTGCATAAAATAAATACTTAATAAATATTATTATACTTTTATTACCTGTGGCATTTCAAGAAGTCTAAATGGACTCCTGTGTTACCTTCTTTAAGTTTAAAAACAGGCAATATGTCATTGCATTAATCATCCAGTGAGAATGCTCAATATCTGAGTTGCTCACAAACCAAACTGTACTTAAGCCAACTTCCTTGTGGGCTCAGCTATTTCTCACAAAAACTGGAATCTTCTTAAAAGACAGAAGTATCCCAACTCCCCACCAGAGGGCATTTAACATAGCCATTCCTACATGGTTTCACCCTAACTCCCAATCTGCAAAATTCAAGCAACAGTACCAAGTTCAGAATGAGGTAAGGGAATAAAGTCAATTAAATATTGCTAAGCTGTGAAATTGTAGGACCTATTTTTCCTTACAGATCTAAAGTTCCAACCCCATATCTGGACTCTGTTTTCTTTTGTCACAATTCACAGAATTCAGACATATTAAGGTGATCACATTGTTTATTGAATATACCCCTCCAAAAAAAGCAAAGAAAATAAGTCATACATTTCTATATGCAGCCATTTACCTCCAGATATAAAAAAACAACAAAAAACATCTCATCATCATATTTACCCCTTAGCAATTTGTGGAGGAAATTATTGAACCACACATACTCTCAGATCCTATAAAGTAGTAAGTGTCTGGAAACTCTCCCACCATTAGGGACAAAATCAAAGGAAAACAGTGTCAACGAGCTTTGGAAATCAATGTCCTTTCTTTGATTCACCAGTTCAATCTGGGTCATCATAGCTAGCCATCTTGGCACTGGCACTCCCCTCTTACCACAGCTCTGGTTTCCATCCATATGCCAAGATCAGTATCCTCCACAGGATTCTCAGTCTGATGGATGGAGTTTTGGTCTAAAGCAACTTCCAATTCAACTACTATGATCATATTTCTAGGAACTTTTGTCTGCCAGAAGCTGTAATCCAAAAACCATTGACATTTACCCTAGACATCCCTTTACTGATCAAAATGTATGTTCTAATGGCAGCCATTGATCCTGTCACAGTATACATATCTCATGCCCTCTGATCAAACAAATAGCTTCTTGCTTGTCAAAATTAAATGCACCCTAAGATGTCTAGTGAATGCAAAGGGCAATCCACCTTTCTCTCATACCAAGATAATCAGGAATTTAGAAACTCTCTCTTCTAGGTGATTCAGTATATTGAGATCCAGGTTTGGAGATGAGAGGTCCTGTGTTCAAAGCTGACCCCAGACACATTCTAGTTGTGTGATCCTGGACAAGTCATTTAAACTCCATTGCATAGCCCTTACTGCTCTTCTGCCTTGGAACCAATATACAGTATTGATTTTAAGATGGAAGGTAAGAGATTTTAAGAAAAGAAATATAAATCTTTCTCTCATCATCCTCTTCATTATATCATCAGGACTCTGATCCCAGAGGAAAATAGTCATGATTCAACCCTATAAAAGGCCAAGGAATGAACATGGCCTTTTACATACAGTCTAAATGTTTCAGGGGATATTCCTTTTTTTAATATACACAGGTGTCATCACATTTACAGAACTTTTAAAATATAACATGGTAAAATAGAAAGTCACATGGAGGATTTAGAATTAGATGATCTAGGAAAATTGCCTCCACATTTGATCTTAGCCAAAAGGCTAAGAAGAGATGGGAAACTGGGCTCAAAGTTCTGCTGTTTACTGCCTAGTGGGTCTTGTGTAATCTTTCTGATTGCTTTTTCTTTGACATAAAATATCAGGGGTTGAGATAGTTCACATGATCCTTAAGGTCAATTTCAGCTCTGTGATCCTTACAACATGGGACAAGATTCTCTCAGTTGTATGTTTACAAATTAAACACTGTAAAATTGCTGTAGAAATATATATTTGACTGTATCATATTTAATAGGGAGTTATTTTAATTAAGAAATCAATTCAGAGGGATTTATTAAATACCTAACATCTCCTGAGAATAGTGCTAGGCCCCAGAGATATGAAAACAAAGATGAAATGGACTCTGCATTCAAGAACCTTAATTTCTTTGGAGAAATAAACATTCCTCAAAAAAAGAAAGAAAGAAGATACCATCACATCCTCCTAATCTATTACAATTAAAGTAATTGTGTAAGATTCTGCCTCTAACATAATGCTAAGAGTCTCAAAGTCTGCCTTGTTTAGGGTATATGGTGAGTTGTATTATCTCAGTGATTTTGTAACACTGAATAGTATTTCTTTAAGGAAAAAACAAAACAAAACAAAACAAAACAACTTTTCTTTCCATCTTAGAATCAATACTGTGCATTTTTCCAAGGCAGAAGAATGGTAAGAATTAGTCAATGGGGGTTAAGTGACTTGCCCAGTAACATAGCTAAGACATGTCTGAGGCCAGATTTAACTCTAGGACTTCTCATCTCTAGGCCTGGGTCATTGAAAAATATTTCTACAGCCCCTATGTGTTCTTTCACCCTAAATATTTTAATTTTCATGTTAAGGATAATTCCTAAGTTCAAATGAGTATGGGCATACTAATAACTACAAATTTGATACAACACAGTATTTAGTCATTTCACAGAGAAAAAAATAATATTTTTCCTTAATATATTTTGATTCACTGTGGACTGGAAGATTTTTACTTAGATGGTAAAATTTTTTCCACTCAGGATAATTGATGGATGTGTGGGGGAAAGACTGGCACCTCTGAAGTAAGGGATTGAAGAATCCTTTTCAGAGATGCTCATCCACCTTTGTTGTCTACCTGTCACTTGACTCTCACCTGTGGCTCCATGAAGCTATGCTTTGATAAACTTAGATTGAAGGTAACTAACAAAACTCAAACTCATCAGTGAGTTGGGGGGATGTCTTTCCCAAGAATTCTCCTGGAAGAATAGGCAGATAAGAACAATTAGTTACAATGGCCAATGAAGGCGACCAATGAAGGCAGGTGAAATAGTTAGACATTGAGGAGCTTGGAAAGACATCCTTAAGAAAAGCAATATGTCCAACCCATTGTCCACAATGATTATCCTGGAAATCAACCTCTGTGGAGACCTAATTGTGTTTGATCAGTTGCTATAACAGCTGCTGCTGAAGAATAAGGAAATTCAGAAAGCGATTATCAAAAATTGTATTCAGAAAATAAAGTTCTTGCCACCAAAAACTTGCACTATCAAATGGTACCATATTGGAAACTGATATGATTTTATCAATAGAAATTATATCTAAGAGGAAAAATCACCATCTGCTTCCTCACATAATTTGGACTGTTACAGTACCTTTCTGTCTTGCTGCAACATTAAAATTTAAACCTATAAGCCAAAGCTTTACATAACTATATGAAAACTGCTCTAAATAATTATTAATTAGAGAAATGGAAATCAAAAGAATGCTGAGATATCATCTTATACCTATCCAACTGGATAAAATTATAAAAGTCCCAAATGACATATATTGCAGGAGTTGTGTAAAAATGGGGACACTAATACACTATTGATGGACCTTTGATTTGATCCAAGCATTTTGGAGAACAGTCTGGAATTTTGCCCAGACTTATAAAACTCTGTATGCCTTTTGACGCAACATTACTACTATTTGGTTTATTTCCTAAGGTAATCAGGGAAAAAAGAAAATAACCTGTAAATTCTAAAATACTTAGAGAAGTTCTTTTTGTGGTGTCAAATAATTTTTTTAATTGAAGGGATTGAAATTGAAGGGATACCAAATCAATTGGAAAATAACTAAACAGGGTGTGACATATGATTAATAAGGAATATTAATGTACGCAAATAAATGAATGAAATTAGCAGAAATGAAAGAACAGTATATAGAACCACATAAATATTGTTTGACTTTCTATGTCAACCTCCAGAGAAAGAAACGATAAGTAGAAATAAACAACACATAGCTTTATATATGGATATATTTTTTCTGTCAATTTATGCTTTCTTTAAAGGGAGAAGAAGAGGGAGAGAAGTACTTAGCTGGATATTTTAATGTAACAAATAAACAGATAAATAAATTTAAATAGAAAAAGAAAGTAGCAACTATCTTACTTTTCCATTTGTAACCACAACACTAACTCAATTCTTTAAATACAGTAAGCACTTAATGATCATTTCATTCATGCATTCCTTCATTCATGTGTCAGGACAATATAAATCCAAGTAATTTTAAATTCAAGGCCAAGACTGTTTACACAGCTTTACAGTGCTTCTCTACATATATGTGTGTAAAGTTTTTAATCTATAAATTTGTATTGATTATTTAAATAAATGTTTTTATTGATAATATACCTGAGAAATCATATATTCTACACCAGTATTACTTAACATTTCATTTTCCATAAGTAGTCATCACTGATTGAGGTAATGCTTAAAATTTAACATATTCATGAGAAAAAGTGATGATCTTGCTCTTCCACTAGTCCAGAAAAAATATATTTTAGTTGACATTTTGACTTAGATATTCCAAAAATCTAACCAGTAAAAGGTTGAGGAAAGTATCTCGCTATTTTAAGACCCTAATTTTAGTTTTAAAATACATTTTTGTGCACATCAAAACAATGTCTATTAAATAGAATATAGGAAACAATGATGCCCAACACCTGCTGTGCAGTCTGTCACTTATGTATATAAATAAAGTTAATTTGTAACTGTGTTAAAATGAATCCATTGGGAGGATACCCAAAATATTTTAATTCCCAGACAACTTTCTTTAGCTCTGAAAGTTATGCTTTGTTAAACATAAACATGTCTTTCTTAGATGTACTCATCTCTCTTTGACTTCCTTTATTAAAGCTTAAATATTAACACTTTGAATTCATCTGAGACACCATGAAAGGACTCCTCTGATAATACAGTAAATAGGCAGTCTATTCAGAGTAATTTTAAAGCGGTTCAAAATGGCATTCTTGAAGTGTAGTCTGATTGTTAGTTACTCCCATGTTCAAAAACAAACTTTAATGACTGCATGTTAACTTCATGGTAAATTTCATTCCAAAAACTTTATTAAGCTATTATGAAATTAAAGGTTGTCTCTACATTCATACAAGAGAATAAATTATCAGACAAGAAGAAGAAAGATAATTTTCTGGGGTGAATCCATCTATATCCAGTGACTTAATTATTCATTTCCTGAAGCTATTTACACCTGTTTTAGAATAAAAAGTCATTGTTTATAGACTTAGTTCTAAGTATTCTTTTTTGTTACCATTTATCTTATATATAAAATATAATAAATACTCTTATCCAAAATAAATTATTTCTCACATTATCTATGTTCAAAAATCCATATCTCATTCTTTTATTCCCCCTCACATCTTCCTCTTCTCCAAAAAGGCAGGTAGTATGATATAGATAGAATATAGATTATCAGAGAATTAATTTTCCCTGTTTTTCATTTGTGAAACAAAACTCATTACCTACTCTAGAGAAAATTTATGGAGGAAATAAAATGAAGACTGACATGTTTCAATCTACATTTGCATTCCATCTGTTCCTTCTATTGCAGTGGATATCCTTTTTCATCATGAGTACCTTGGTGTTGTCCTGGATCCTTGCCTTGTCAATAAAAACTAATCCATTCACAGATGATCATTATACATGATTCTTGTTACTGTGTACAATGTTCTAGTTCTGTTCACTTCACTTTCTATCACATCATGTAAGTCTTTCTAGGTTTTTTTGTGATCATCTTGTTTTTCATTTCTTATGGCACAACAGTATTCCATTACAGTGATATTATATACATTTATTCAATTATATAAACTTATATTTAACGGCCTGTTCTGCCATTTTCCAACTGATAGCCATCCCTTCAATTTCTAGTTCTTTGCCAACACAAAAAGAACAGCTATATGTCGATTAGAATATATTATTTCTTTTTCTCATTTATTATTGGCATGACAGTTTTTTAACTCTCTGAGTATAATTCCAGATTGTTCTCCAAAATGATTGCATTTGTTCACTATTCTATCAAGAATTTACTATTTCCCCTGTTTTTTCCACCTCCCCTCCAAAATTTGCCATTTTGCTCTTTTATAATTTTAGCCAATCTGATAGATGTGAAATTATATGTGGGTTGTTTTGATATCCATTTTTCTAATAAATATTGATTTAGAACATTGTTCCATGTAGTAATATATAGCTTTGATTCCTTCATCCAAAAGGTATCTCTTCATACCTTTTGACCATTTTTCAACTGGTATTCTTTTTAATTTTTTTTTAAATTCTCATTTCCACATTATTTTTATCCTTCCAACTGTCTCTTATTTAATACCATGTGTGTGTGTGTGTGTGTGTGTGTGTGTGTGTGTGTGTGTGTGTATGAAATCTGCATTGTGTTCCTAAAAAAGCAATAAAAAGAGAGAAAAAATTTCTTCTTTATGATAAAGTTTAAACTCATTTGTTTGGCATTTAATATCTTCCACAATTTGGTCCCATCTTACCTTTTTTCAGTGATACCATTCAAGAACCCTAAGATCTAGCTTAGTGTTCCTACTTGCTCTTTTCTACACACAATTGTCTATATCCCATCTCTCTGCCTTTTCCCAAGTTCCACTATGACTAAAACGCATTCCCTCTTCATATCTATCTCTTAAAACTTTCAGTTTCCCACAATTCTAAGCTCCAGATTTACCTCCTTAAAGATTTAAAAAGATTTACTTTCTTTCCTGATTCTCCTAGTTGTTCTCCTGTCCCACTAGTGTTTCTTTCATTCTTTTCCTTTCTTTCTTTCTTTCTTCCTTTCTTCCTTCCTTCCTTTCTTTCTCTTTTCTTTCTCTCTCTCTCTTTCTTACTTTCCTTCTTTTTTATTCTTTTGCAAATCTAGAGGGAAAAATTAAATTAGGTTTTAAAAAGCAATGAAAAATAAAAGTCAGAATTGTATTTCTACTTTATAGAAAAACAAATTTGTATTGAATGAATTTTCCTATAAAAATGAAATGTTTCTGCCATGTAAAATAACAAAGTGATTTAAAAATATTATTAAGAAGTATATAGTAAATAGTTAAATTTCTATCATTTGTTTGCTTAATTTCTTTGGTTATTCTCCCTATATTCATCCTGGGCTCTTGCATTAAATGCTTTTGTCACAGGTTAGGCTTTCTTCTCCCCCTTATACAATGGTATTCCATTACTTTAAGATTATTTGTCTTAAATAGCTAGATAATTTGTCTTAAATTAAGTAATTCAGTTAGTGTCATGGATAAAGCACTGAACCTTTAGTCAAGAAGAGATGAATTAAATCCCAGCTTTAAATGCTTATAACCTTTGAGTCCAGAGACAAATCGTGTCTCTGCCTCAATTTCCTCAAGTGCAAAATAAGGATAATAATAGAACTACCTCCCACAGTTGTTGTGAGGCTCAACTAAAATAGTAGGTGCTTAATAATGCTTATTTCTTTCTTACACCTCAGTGAGAAAAAATATTTATTTTTGCAGTGGGTTGAACCTAGTCTGTGTACAGTAGCTTTCCCCATCTGAATCTACTGGAGCTAAATGTAAATATTTTTATTTGACTTCAGTTGTCTTCCAGGTTCTGACTTGAAGTTTTTTGAGGGCATATTTTTAAAATGATTGCCACTTGAATATTCTGTAATATATCATCCAGATGTTTTTTTTTGTGGCAACTATTATTCAGTTTTACAATGTTCTTTTACTTTACTTATTTATTTATTTGTGTGTTTGTTTGTTTGTTTGTTGATTTAGTTCTATTTTTAGAAAAAAATTTTTCCATGGTTACATGATTCATGTTCTTACTCTCTCCCCCTCCAATAGCCACCCTGCGTACCCAAAACACATTTCCACTGGTTTCTTCATGTGTCATAGATCAAGACCTATTTCCATATTATTGATGATTACACTAGGGTGGTCATTTAGAGTTTATTTCCCAAATCATGTCTACATCAACCCATGTGTTCAAGAAGTAGTTTTTCTTCGGTGTTTCCATTACTGTAGTTCTTCCTCTGAATGTGGGTAGCATTCTTTTCCATAAATCCATCAGAATTGTCCTGGGTCATTGCATTGCTGCTAGTACAGAAGTCCATTACAATTAATTTTACCACAGTGTATCAGTCTCTGTGTATAACGTTCTCCTGGTTCTGCTCCTTTCACTCTGTATCAATTCCTAGAGGTCATTCCAGTTCACATGGGATTTTATAATATTCTTAAATAAAATTGGCACAATTTCTAAAATTGAAAAAGCATATATTAACCATATCATAAAACATATAAACATACATATTATTCATTAATGTATTATATGCAGAAAATGCATTAAAGCCAGGGGAATTCAATCAATTCTTACATAGCTAAAAAGCATTCCTTAAATATACTCATACAATGTTTTGAACATACAATATTGTTGAATAATACCCTTCTCGTTAATTCAAAGCATTCAAAAGAATAACAATGATTAATCATTGTCATAATTGCTTCCTGTTTTCTACATCCATTGGCAGGTGGTGGATTTCAAATCACTATGAACCCCATTTTCAATATTATATGTCCTAACTATACTACTTATTTCTATGTCTTTTAAATCACTGGATTTAAATAGTTTAGGTTGTATATATATATATATATATATATATATATAGATAGATAGATATAGATATAGATATAGATATAGATATAGATATAGATAGATATATAGATATATAGATATAGATATAGATATATATAGATATATAGATATATATAGATATATAGATATATAGATATATATTCTTTGCTTTGATATTCTGGAAGAACATTTAAGACATGTCTTATTGAAATTTAACTGGTGGAAAGTTGTTATCCTCCCCATCCCACTTGGTTTCTACTTCAGACTATTTAAATCAGAGCTTTTATTTTTGGCTTGTAAATCATTTGGGCTATAATCATTTTAGAGACTGATTTAATTTTGTCAAAATGTCAGTAAAGATATTTTCATGGTAGATATCATTTGTCAGTCTAGACATTGGTAATCAATAAACAGTGAAGCATAGGTCTTTTGTGAATCCCTCAGAATGTAGGGACTTTTAAACAGTTCTTCCCCTCTTCCATATTAAAGCTTTATGTAGAAGCTGGTACTTGACCTACATATTGAATAAAGAGACAGACTGTAAGAGGTGGATAGAGGAAGGACTATATACCAACTATTGGGGACTGGCAGTACAAAGGTATGGAGGTAAGAGGCAGAGTACCATGTATGAGAAGAGAATATCGGCTAGTTTGACTAGACTGAAGAGTGGAAGTGATGAAATAATGTAAAATAGACCTGGAAAAAGAGGTGGGAATACTAAGTAGGTGAGTTTATTTTATTCTAAAAGCTATAGGAACCCCTGCATTTTAGTGAATAAATAAGTGATATGGTTTGACTTGATCAGAAAGAAAATCACTTTGATAACAGTGTGGAAAATTTATTGGAATGGGGAGAGATCTGGGACACAAGACCAAAATTCAAAGGGCTATTAAAATAAATTGAGTGAGGTGTCACCAGGACCTACAGTGAGTAAAGAGAAAGGGGAATGTGAAAGAAATGTTATAGTGCTAAAAAGTGGTGAGACGTGACAATAGATTAGATAGGTTTAGGGCCATGATGGTGAACTTATGGTACGTGTGCCAAAGATGACCTCTCATTGGCAAGCAGGGCCATCCCCATGAGAATTGCTCCTTTTCCCCTCTCCACAGTGCCTCCCTGCCCCTCTGTGCTTACTTCCTGCCCTAGGCAAGAACTCAGGCCACTCCCCTGTCTTTCTTCCTCCCATGCCTGGCCTGGGCTCTTGTCACCCTCCTCCCTCTGGAGAGGAGGCTGACACTTTGGCGCTGAGAGCTGCAAGCAGCCACACTGGGTGGAAAGGAAGGAAACAGCAGTAGAAATTCCTGCAGAATGCCTCACCCCTCATCAGACTTCCAAACCTGTAGAGGCTCTCCTGTCCCTTCCCTGGGGCTCCTCCTTTGCTTTCAAAATCAGAACCACAGCTGGCTCTGCCATCAACAGTGCTGAGCAGAGGACAACACTGCTGCTGTTGTTATTGCTGCTGCTATAGCCACTTCCATCTGGAGCAGCAGCTGGAAACATGGTGGGCTGGGTGAAGATGATATGGAATGAGAAACATCAATACCATAAAATCTTTTTTAAAAATTAAATAATTCTTAGCCCAGAAGATGAGCAGCAATGAGGAGAAAAGCACAAATATGATAGTTATGGACTATGTATTATGCTGAAATCTAACAAAATTGATTCTGACTTTGTGTAGTTAGATTTGCTTGGATTTTATCTATTTATCTTAGTAAGAAATGTATTTTGATAAAAAAAAAATCCTTATGAGCGGAAAGAGCACTGAACTAGGAACAATTAGGAAACTTTTGTTCTAGTTCTGTTCTCCTGTGAACATTTACTGTGACTGATACAGGACAAATTACAGATTCCATTATCACAAGAACCTCTGTAGAGAGGTTTGTATTAAATAATCTCCAAGTTCCTTTTCAGTTCTGATTATTTTCCTCATCTTTTAAACTACTTAGATATTTTCTATACATATTTGTCTTACCAATCACAAATATTATTACATATCCCAAAATGGTTCTCTTGTCTTCTTACCATGCTGAGTTTTCTTTTAGGTTTTAAAATCAGTTGTGAAGAAAAAAAATATTCTGACTTCAAGTTTAGACAGACTTTCAGCAAGACTAGAATCTTGGTAAAGCAGTTCTTGTAAGCCCAGATTTGATCTGAACACATATAAGGTTTAGATGTTCCAAAGGTCAATTTTTTAAAAAAAGAGATATTCTTATTCTAGAACCTGTTTAATCTGCCTCTCCCCCTGCCAAGTAGATTATTGGTAGGACTTGCTGACCCAGGAATCTCTTCTACCTGTCTTTTCCTAAAAAGAACTACCTAAAGTGGTCAACAGCATCCTGAAAAGTAGATCCTCCTCCATACAGGAGCCATTGTCTCAGGGGTAGGGGGGGCAGGATTTGGTTTAGGGGACATGGCAGTACACTGTAGTGGGGAGGGTGTAGGAGGGGTACATAGTCTCTTAAAAGTTCTAAAAGGTTTGCTATCACTGGTTTAGGGAGAGAACATAGAGTATAATGCTGAAAAATATAATCCTGGGAAACTGGAATAACTGCGGTACTTTGAATAGAAATGCAAAAGTTTGGAAAAGCAATGAGTAGGTGAGAAAAGAGAGTATCATCCATTAAGATGTGCAGAATTTAAGTTGTCTCCTCCAAAATATCCATATTTAAATGTCCCAAAGCATGTAATGATATAGGCCTGAACCTCAGCCCCAAAAATCAAAACAGATAAATCAACTTGGGAGTCATTGTGATAGATGATGTTCTAGAAAAGAAATGTAAGAAGAAATAAAAAAGAACTAGAGGAAAAAATGATTCAAAGTGAACTAAGCAGAAACTAGAGAACATTATACAAAGGAAGGAAAATAGAGTATATTGCCAAACGCTGAATTACTTAACTATTATCAACAAGGCAGGGACCCTAGAAAATTCCAAGGGGTTCATTGCAAAAAAAGGATAGTCACTACCACAAATAAAAGAAAAAAACAGATGAAGTCAAAATGCAAATTCAAAGATGATTCTTCACTTTATTTCTAACATGAATTTTTCTCTAATGTAAGCAATATGTATCTTGTTTCACAAAATGAACATGGAAAAATACGTTGTATGATAAAATATACAGTCTATATCACATCATCTGTGTTCTTGGGGAGGAGGAAGGGTGGAAGTGGGATAGAAAACATGGATTGCAAAATGTCAGAAAATAATAATTTAAAATTGTATTGGTATGTAATCTGGGGGAAAATATCTTTTATAAGACAACTACGAGAGAAAAACCCAAAGAGGAAAGAGTACCCAGGAGGAGATGGTAGTAAATATGGTCAAATAATGCCAAGAACTCAAGAAGGATAAGAATTGAAAGAAGATAATCAGATTAGGCAATTAAAAACATTGCTAGCATTGGAGATAATTGCAGTTATGTGATGAGATCATAAGCTAGATCATAAAGAACTCAGTGGGAATAAGAGAAGTAGAAGTTGTAGGAATAAACACATGAAACTTATTTTAAGAGTCATTTTAGTTTCAGGAAAAAGAAGACAGAAGAATGGCAGTATAAAGACATTTATTTCTTCTTTTTTAATTTAATTTTAATTTTTTACATCAATATAATTTTAGTGATCACTTTCTGTCATTTTTCAATTCATGTTCTCTTGCTTCCTCCCATTACCTCCACTCCCCAAATGGCAGATAATATGCTATAGGTTGTACATGTGTTATCATAAAATAATACAATACATATTTTCATGGTCCTCATATTGTAAAAGAAGACACATATTGTATACACTAGAGAAAATTCATGGAGGAAATAGAGGGAAGGACAGTATGCTTCAATCTGCATTCAAAATCTGCTCAATTCACTTCACATCATTTCATATAAGTCTTTCCAAAATATTTTTGTAGTTGTTTTATTTGTTAGTTCTCATAGAACAAAATGTTACTTCATAAATTGTATACTAGAACTTCTTCAGTCATTGCCTATTTGAAGGACAATCTATTCTTTTATTTTTAAGATGAAAGAGACTTAGTCATGAATGATGTCATTAAAGAAGAAACTAATGGCTAGGAAAATATTTTAAAAATAAAGAAAAGGGGATGAGAAGATTTTGTGTGCAATCTTCTGGAGAAAAGACAAGGAGGGAGAGTTGTAGGTATATGAAGAATATTTACCTTTTCAAGGAGAATGACCATCTCATTAGAGATTGGAATAGGAAATTATGACAGAGAAAGGGAAAACAATGGGTTCATTTCAAATGTTCTCAACTTTCTCAATAAAGAAAGAGGCAGAGTCTTTGGTGGAGTTATGGGAAGCCTGAAGAAAGAAGAGAAAGTTTGGAATAGTGAAGGAATTATATGGTGAACTAATCAGAGAGGAATAAAAGGATTTCTTTACTGTAATGAAGATAGAGCCTAAATGAGACCACTTCATCCAGTCATTTACATTCAGTGAACGGAGGCCCACACAAATCTGATCTTAGAACTAATGGACTAAAAACTCTGGTTTCCTGATTCCTAGTACAGTACTCTTTCCAGAATGCCTCACTTAGCTTGTTTTACAGTGTTTTCAAATTCATTTTCTGAAATCATGATTTTTAATGAATGCCTTTCCTCTTCAGAGATCTGAAATGAATCACTGAAAACATTTTCATTAACCTAAGTGTTTATTAACGTGCAGGTGTACTAGGTAATTTGGTGTAATTTTACCTGTGTTAAACTCTAGCAAAGTTATCAGAAAATGTATAGAGTAGCTCATAGGGTTGCTCAGAGAATTACTGCCTAGACTGTTCTATAATCTTATACTGGTTTTAGTTATTTATTGTTCCTTAAGCAGAGATCAGAGTTAGAATGACAATTTTAGCTGCCTTAAGCCTGAGTTGTAGGAAAGAATAATCTTTAGGACTGCTGCAAAGGAAAATGGAAGACATGCAGGGAGGATTTATAGACTTCTTTTGTATGATTTTAGAATAATGGATAAATGTTGTGCTCGATTTTTCCATTTGGGTTTTTAGACCTGATATAGTATGAAATCTAATTTGAGAGCTAGGCTGATAATCAGACATTACAAGGTTATGCTTTCCTTGAACTACTGAGAGGAGAGCATCAGGGCACTTTTCTATGGTATCAGAGTCTTTCTTTAGTGCCACATGTCTTAATATGAGACTTTACTTGAGTTGAAGCTTTACTATTGTTAAGTCTGTTTGAAGTGACTCCAAAAGCACTCTACTGCATCAGGTCAGTAATATTCTATTACTATTTATTTTCCCAGATCTCTAGTGACAATATTTTCAAAATGACACCTTCATGAATTAATTTTAAATGCTAAGGTTAGACATACATTTTAAGATGAATATCTGCAAATTCCCTAAATTTTCTGACTTCTTAAACAATATACATCACTTGTAAAACAGAGAATATTGAAATTAATTATGATTAAAGATCACAAAACAATTAGTTTCAAATGATCTAGTATATTCTTGATTATTCAAGAATAAATCATTTGGTCCATAGATTGTTAGTATGCCTTTTTCTATATTTCTTTCTACTATCTTTGGGTGTATAATTGCTCACTCAACAAAATATTGGAGGGAAAGAGAAGAAAAGAAGTCACTCTAACATCATTTCCAAGATATTAATTGTAAGGCTTCCCAAAGAACCAAGTGAAAGATCAATAAGCCATTAAATCTTACTCGTACCAATGAGAATTTACTCTTCAAGCCTGCCTAGTCACCTGCTATGTGGTATTTTTACCCATGAACAGTAATTTGCCATGAAGCTGTGGAAATAAATGAACCAAAAGGTGATTTATTCACTTATGATAAATACAGATTCAAGTTGACAGTTTAAGTGGAGAGTTTAATAAATTATTTTAATTGGTCATTTGCATACTTCTCCATACTAAGCTACATTTATAGAAGCAGAAAGTAGTCCCAATGTTGAAATTATCCATCTGATTCAAAGCACTCTATGCTGCCACTCCTCAAAATCACATAAGCTAATATTCAGTTATTACCATGGCCAAAGAACTTTTTCCTGCTCGACACAGGGGTACAATAATTTCTCTTACTAAAATGATTTTTATGATGATAAAATGATGAAAACAGTAGAATTTTCCTTGGGTATGGATCCAAAAGGTAACTGAGAGCAAGTAGGTAGTGCACTGGAAAAGATTGCTGCACCAGTCAAGAGGAATTAAATAAAAGTCCTTCCAAAGACTCATACTATTAATGTGACCCTGAACAAGTCAGTTAATCTGTCTCCCTCAATTTCCTCAATTATAAAATAGGAATGATAATTGCATCTACTTCACATAATTATCTGAGGATTCAATGAGGTAACATAGAAGGCACTGTGTAAACTTTAAAGTGCTATAAATGCAATTATTAATATTGTTATAGAAATTCACATGGCAATAAAATATATTGTCAGAATTTCTAGGGATTATGAAGTCCTGGCCAAGAAACTGATGACTACTGGACCATATGTCATGTCATCAAAGTTACTACATCTAAGTTCAAATGGCAAGGCTGCTGGCAAGTCTTCCTGGCTCAGAGATCAATTCTCTATTTACAACATATTATTAAGATAATTTCTAAGAAAATTTGGATTTCTGGAACATGGGTTAGGTATGAGGGTATGAAACCTTATCCAAGAATGAAATGCCTCTATAAAAGGGTTATAAAATGTGTATTTATTTGAAGACTTGTGAATCTTATAAGAAGTCTGAATTTAGCATGAAATGGACAACAACCAACAGCAAGTCCAACGAACTTGTTGAAAGAAGCATCTATTCCCAGATAGAGATAATGAACTGAGTACATACTGAGACTTTTTTTAATATGAAGGTTCCAGAAATTTATTTTGTTTGACCATAAATATTTGTAAGAGGGAATTATGTTTTATTATTGCTTTCCTACTGGAGAGAGTAGAAGGGGAGAAGTGGGAGAGAAGACAGAATTTTTGAAAAACAAATAAAATTTAATGTAAAAAGAAAACTAAATGGGAAAGAAAGTAGAACAGAAAAATGGCCACATATGTATTTCAAGCCAGATATGAGAGAAGAGAATGCATAAAAATATAGAGGACTATAAAAAGATATATTTGCAAGAGACTACCCTGTACTGATATACGCTCAAATGGTTGACATTCCATAATAAACAAGGTGAATAGGAGATTAAATTCAAGGATTTTAATTATATCTAATGGACATAATTAGAACTTGTGATAGTACTTATGGTCATAGTATAGTTGTGGAAGATTACATAAAGATTATTATAAAATAAAGAAGGGGCTTTTATCATAATAAGTCATAAAGTATGAATTAAGTGCTTACTCTGTGTCAGGCACTTTGCTAAGTCTTGGAAATGCCGAGGAAGGATAAACACTGAAAAAAAAATAGAAACACAAAAACAGACTCTGCACTAAACAATAACTCTAGTCCAACTATCTAATATGGAATTAGGTCTTACTCCATGATACATGTAAAACCCAGTGGAATTGTGCATCGGCTAAAGGAGTTTGGCAGGTTTGGGGAAGAGGGAAGAACATGAAACATGTAACTATGGGAAATATTCAAAAGAAAAAGAAAAAAGAAAAAAAAACAGTCTCTGACTGTAAGGAATTTACATTGGGTTCTATATGTTAAAAAAATTTGCCTGTAAAAGGAAATTCATGATTTGAAAGGAAAACACATACTGAAAAGCATTTGGGTAATGATCAAGAAAGTGATTTCTTTGAGAAACAGAAATCATATTGTATTGAGAATCTCCTACAAACCTTCCTATAAGGGAAGAAGGAAGACATTAATTGGGAATTTTCAGTGTCACAAAAATATTGATAATATTTAGCAATGATGAGAAAATTCACCTTTCCAGAAATCCCTTTCTGAGAAAGCTGTAGATTAAATAAAGTCATGGCCTTACTTTAAGTAATTTCATTCTTCACATAAAAGACAGCATCAATTCCTAAGACCTACTCCACATCAGTTTCACATTGAGATGGTCACAATATTGACCTTGTAATCAACTGTTCCCCTTCTATTATCTTGCACCCCAAAATTCATATATCTAATCATAATCTCCTATAATTAAATATTTTCTTATTTCTCACAATCCCACACCCTTTCAATTGTCATCATGATCTCTTTACATGAACCACTAAGTTCTTTCCCAGACCATCCCTCCTGTTCTTTAAAGAGTATTACTATATAATAACTAAAGGGTAGGGTCGACCACATCTCTCCCACTACCCTGCCCAGTGAATTATAGTGGCTCCCTATCATCTGAAGGGAAAAGTACTTAAATTGTAACCTTGCTCCTTCCTATCTTTCATGTCTTTATATAACTTATTCCCATCAGCAATGATAACCCACTTTCTGCTCTCAGAACATGCGTTCCATCACTAGACTTCATTTCATGTCTTTGTATTGACTGCCTCCTATACCTGGAATTTTCTATCCCTTCACCTCTGCCTCAAAGTAAAGATTTATCTCAGCTCTTGCCAGCTAGAATAGTTGCTAATTATTTCCTCTTCTTGATTATCTTTATCTCTTTTCTATATATCCACTATTCAGCAAAGTATGGAAATGTTGTCTGCCCCCTTAGAGTGTTTGACCCTTAAGCATTCTTGTCTTTATATATTCCCAGTACTTAGCATAGTAACTGATACAGAATAATTAACTAATAGCCACTTGGAATTCAGAAGTATTTCAACTGCTTTTCCTTGAACTCTAAGATCATTATATGTATTAAATGTTTATTTTAGAGAATGTCTATATGTATTATAGATTTATAAAATAATATATAATATATTATGATATATAAAATGAAATATTTGTAACACATGCCAAAATAAAATATTGACAACATATTGCTTATAATAACTACATATTTATACTAATATATGGTTTCCTATGTATTAAATATGATTCTATTTTCAAAAGTTATATAATCTATTAATATTTAGTATTTTAATATTTAATATGGAGTCCTTGTTATCTTTCACATTATGTATTTGTATATACATATTTATCTTATATATGACAATGCCTATTATGCATGTATGTTTGTTTATATTTTTTCATATATACAGATGGAAGTATATATGTATATTATTTTGAGAATGCATATTATTTACAGTTATACAATATGTGGAGATGTACAATGAGAATCCATAGAGTAATTGTAACCTATCCTGAAAAAGAAGACATTTACAATGAGGAAAAAGTTTATGACTCCATAATGTATAATTATCTTTGAGAAAATAAGATATACCAGTCAATTGCTAAACAAATTTGAGGTGTTTACTAATTCAAAATGACAACAATAAGAGACTTCAAACTCATCAAACTATAGTTTGAGCAGGATAATAGACACACATGCACATCTGTCATAAAAAAGGAAGTATGGATACAATCAGCTTCCTCAGAAATAGTATTTGATGTGCTTAGAAGAGAACTAAACAAGTTAGCAAATCCATCTGTTTATTGCAGTGAGACTTCACTTTAGCTACCTCAGTAAGAGAATTATCTTTATTTTTCTTGAGATTTATCTAAGGAAATTTCATTCCATCCCTGGGAAAGCATTCTAGTATTTCCTGATTATAACAAAGAGAGAGCTGTTACTGAAATCTAAACTTCCTCTTTCCCAGTGTGAATTAAAACTATACTCTCTTGTTCTGTTGCTCATGGGAAATGAAGGGCAGCTGCCCAACTCTAGTTCTACCAAGTTACTATCTTATGACTTCCCTAAGCTTTATGATAATTTTCTAGATCATTGTTCATTCCCATTTTTAATATAAACAATGGTATTTTAACAGTGGAAGTGGGTCATCAAATGACAAGGATACAAACCCACAGATAGACAGCCCAAGATATTTATGGAAATCTTCATCCTAGTATGAGAATGAGGAAAATTCCCGGCATGTTGAGAAGAGCAACTCTGTAAAAGATTTACAGAGATATATGGAAAAATGGTGTAGGATAAGAAGAAAAAATTCTTTAATAGAGAGTCTTTAATTCAGTCTTTAATGGAGAGATTTTTATCTGGAATGGGCCATATGTAGCATCTTTTTCCAACCTCTTTACCTGATGACAATGAAGTAAAAAGTCTAGAATTAATTAAAGATCTGTAACAGAATCCATCCTTTTTATCCACCATACCTTGATATGATAATTCCTGTACACAATATACTATTTACAAACTTTAGTTTAACGGTTATTTTTAACTTTGCGAAATTGTATTTAGCTTTTTTGCTAAACTTGAGCAAAATAAATTGTCTTCTACCTTCTCTCTATGCTGATCTTTCTTTCATAAGAGAATAATCTTGCACTTATTCCAATCTTGCACCAAATCTTTTTTCATTCAAATACTGTGAGGCAAACTACCCATGCACACTTCACTCTAGAATTTGCCCTCTCATTCTCAAGATTTCTTCACCTTTTTTTTGCCATCAGCCTTGCCCCACATTGAATAACCTTCTTGCCTTGAATGCCAAAGTCTCTTGTGGTGCTGTCTTCCCCAAAAGGACATATATTCCATACATATTATCTATATTTTTGCTTGCATTTATATTCTCCATATTAGTACAAGGCATAGCACATAGTACTTAATAAGTGTTTTGTTCACTGATTCTATTTACTTGTCCAGATAATTTTCAATTCCAACTCACTTCTCTAAGATTCGAGTCACCCTACCCAATTTTGTGACATTATCAACTTCAATATGTTTCCTCTAGATCAGAAATCACCAAGAAAAAAATGAAGCAGTTCTGGCTTTATATTCTTCTCAAATAGAATCGTCTTAGAGTACAATTTCAGAAATAATTTCTCTATATGGTCTCCATTACTGCAACATTTTGGTTTTAGTCTTCCTGAAACAGCCCTAAAATTGAAATTTTAGGAAACTAGGACATTTTCCATATAGGCTTCAGATAGTTTGTTTTCCTGCTATTTTAAAACAATACATCTAAAAATTCACTATGTGCCCTTCCTCTTGAGTCTTTTAGTCTTCTAAACCTCTGAAATTGCTAATTTTACTTCCCCTCAGAAATATCATTCATGAAATTTTTACCATTGAAAGAAAAGTAAAATGAAACCAAAATGAAATAAAGTTGAGGGTTTTAGGAACAGAGTGATAGTGACCTCATATTTCACACCTAAGATTCATTTATTTGAACTGAAAGAATACATTATTTCTAAACTGTGTCCCAAAAGAAAATTTTTTTAAATCTTCTTTGGGAAGACAAGTAAATTTGAAAATGTTTGACCAATTTTATTGTTAAAAGAGTAATGTATTAAGATATATAGATACAATAAACAGCAATAGAAAAATTATAAGAAAATCGGAAGAGAAAAGGGGCAAAAATAGTGTTGCCACCAATGAGTATCAAAATTACCCTATAGAAGATAAGTTTCTTACATTTGTTTTCCCATATTAAGAGATAAGTCAAATGTGACTTTTATCCTTGGAACAAACTTTGAAAATATGTGGACTTAAAGAAAATGTAGAGATGACAGATCTAGTTCATATATAAAACTCATAAAAATAAAATGGAAACAATAAGCCAAAGTGAAGCAATAAAAAGATCACATATTTTGTATTACTTTTTAAGATTCAAAGATCATTTTAGACAAATACATCAGGAATTACCACTTATTTAAACACCATGGTTACACAGTTTTTGTGAATTTGAACCAGGAATTAGGAAATATATGGTTTTTTGTTGGCATGTTATAGGGAAGGGAAGGTAGCAATTCATTTGGTTTTGGTGGGAGTTTCCTAATATTATTGAGTTAGTAATGCATCTAGAACCAAATGACCTTTTACAGAACGAATCAGAATTTAGATGAGTCGATTAAAATAGACCAAATCATTATATCTATTTGGCTATTTTATAATCTAAGACTATAAGTATCATGTGGGGGTACTTTAGGATAGGACAAAATTGTTTATGTGTATCTGTCTCTTCATTCTTATGCCTATTCATTTATTAAGATAATTAAGAAATATTTTTATAGTTGAGCAGTACACTTGATCTTGTGGAATATACAAACAGATAGGAGGCACAGTGAGTAGAATGCTGCACCTGGAATCAAGAAGAACTGAATTCAAGTTCAGCCTCAGATTTAGTAACTGAGTGATCCTGAGAAAGTCATATACCCTTTCTCAGGCTCAGTTTTCTTTAATGTAAACATGGTGATGATGATAATAGCATGAATCTCAGAGGGTTGTTATTTGAGAAAACAATATATTGTGAAGATTAACCTTACACTAATGTATGGAATTGTATAGCTATGGAGAGACTAGAGTTAAAAAGACTAATGAAGATGTTATTGAAATAATAACTCAAAATTGGCTTATAGTTTTAAATAATTTGAAAATTATGACTCACTCTAATCTAGACTTAATGTAATTTGAGCCTGAATTATTGCCATAGTTGGGAAATGATGACAAAGAATTAATTTGCCTATAAGAAATTGTCAACAAAACTTTATAGGCTGATATTCATGGAGTGTGGGATAAGAAAGAAATTGAACTTAAAGGTAATTCCAATGGCAAGGTTGGGTGAATGAGATATTTGTGATATCAATGACATAGTTGTCAAAGATAGAAGAGCTGTTTTCATATGGGATTTTATTTTAGAGATGCTAAGTTTGTAGTGATAAAGTAATAACGGTCCACCAGGCAATCAGACCTTTCTAAAATCTCCTTCCGTTTATGTATATGTAATATTGGACAGATCAGAGTCTAGATTTCCTATCAGTGAAAATGCAAACCACAATAGTTAGCATCTATTTTGAGATTAACTGACATACAGAAATGGGGTGATAAAACCCATATGTTGCCTTTTCTTCTTATTTATTATTCATTTCTATATTTTTTCTTTTGAAACTATTTAGAGTAGACTGATCACTAAATACCAGTTAAAAGAAGAATTAAGATGTTTTTTTCTTTAACAAAACTGATTATTCAGAACTGCTTAATAAAACAGGAACTCAGCTGTCTGTTTATGAGGTTAACAGATATTTATTTGACTATGTCAATTTGTTAACTTCCATTGCCTTAGGCTCCAGGAATATTTCTGACAAAAATATTAGTGCTTTTTAACAATTTAAGATGAAGACCAGCTACAAATCAAATGCCTTTGCACTATATTATCAAATCTCTAAGATAGGTTTATTTTTATCAAAATGGCAAGATTTATCTTCTAGAAAACTTAGAAAACTATGGAAAAACAAATGTACAACCTTACTAGTTTCTTAAGTTCCATAAAGTAGAAGCTGATGACATGAGTTTATAGTTTCTCATTCACAGTGCAGATGGTAGTATATGATAATAACCAGTAATACTTCAGCAAAGATACATTTTCATGAGAGACGTTTTTTGCAGGAGGGCATTTAAGATTGCATTGTGTCTTAACAAATATATGGGGTGGGGAGGGAGAAGAAAATCAGCAAAAACAACAAATTTTTGAATAAGAAATATATTATAATCATATGGTTTACCTACAACAATCCTATGAAATGAGTAATTCAAGTGTTATTATCCCCATTTTACACATGAGAACATTGAAGGTCAGGAATATAGGGTTAGACCTAGAAAAGGCCGTGAAAATTGTCATAGTCCAAACTCCCCATATAAAAGATGAAGAAATTAAAGCCTAAAGAAGTTAAATGTTGTGCTGTTACATTAGTAATATATTGAGGAAGGAGGATTTGATCCAAGGTTCTATGCTTCCAAATTCCAGTCTTTCCTGAACATGCTTTCCTCTCTACCTCGTTTATGATTGTCCAGCATCTAACTTTATATCTAGGACTCAAACCCATAGGTGCCAACTGTCTAGGGGCTATTTTCACTTAATATTGAACAATGGCTTCTCAATATAAAACTACATCAGGAAATCTGACCATATAACCTCTTCTCTCCTATGATGATTTAGACAAAATTAACATATGCTCATTGCTAATAAAATACAATTCAAATACTAGAATTCAGAAGTTGCAAGAAAATAATGGCAAATAAATTATCTTTACATTAACTAGGATTAAAATATTAATATTAGTCATTTTAACTTCTCCCAGAAGGAGAAAGGAAGACAGCAATTGAATATTGCAAGGCATCATTAAGCTCAATTTTCTAATTATTTTAGAGATATGGAAGATTAATAGAGAAATTATCTAACTTGATTACTTTTAAGATCTTTATCCTATATATTCCCACAAATTTTTATCTCTTGAAAAATTAAAAAATAATGACCACTGTTAAATCCCATAATAACATGAAATATAAATTATTTTCTAGTCTGGAAGACAAATAATTCAGAGGTTAGATTGGTATAGTGCACTATAGGAGAAAAGATCCTTGATTTGGCAGCAAGAAAACGGAATTCCTGTTGTGGCTTTCATCAATATTTACTAGCCTTATAAATATAAATATTTCAATTAAATAAAAAATCCTATTCCTTTTCATAGTTCTATGAAGTCAAAGAAGATGCAGTAGTCTGAAACTATAGATGTACTAGGAAGAGAAGGGTATTCTGTAACATATGAAAGTCAAGAGGAAAAAAGCTCTTTGGAATATTTCTTCCTCTAGATTGTTAAGATATTTAGTATCCCCAAATCTAGAATATCATCATAGGGTAAAATGTTGGGTTTAGCATGTTGATAATAAAACACAAATGTGTTACTATGACTCTATAGACTCCTTCAACATGGTATGAAGTAATTTGCCATGTTAACGAAGACTAACATGCATAACATGGTATGAAGTAATTTGCCATGTTAACAAAGACTAACAAAGAGAAGAGTCCTGAAGGAATTGGATGCAGAACAGTTCATATTGATAAAGGAAGAATGCTTTGAGAAATACTCAGAATAAAAAGAATAACAGAGAAAAGTAGTGTGAATGGGAGTGGGAAAATAGTATAAATAGGTCATTTAAATATCATGAAGTTGTAATGAAATCTTTATAGCCCCATCTTCTTTGTGTGCATTTGGAATAAGAATAGGTCTACCTATGGGAGAGTATGAGGAAAGGTCTAGTAATCTTCTGTTTGCTTGAGACTAGAAAGTGTGTGTGTGCATGTGTGTGTGTGTGTGTGTTTGTGTGTGTGTACATGTGAGTGTGAGTAGAGGGGGGGGTGCAGTTTACAGTTTAAGTTGGCAGGAATCCTCACAGGTAGTACATGGAGACATACAGAAAGGAACAAAATCTGCAGTGTTTGCACTGTGTTTTGATGCTAACACTGAATAAACTGTGATCAATAAACTTATTTAAAACTGTTCATGCAGAGATGGTTTAACATAAAGAAAACTATTGATATAATTGATTACATCAAAAAAATAACAAGATCATATGATTATATCAATAGATGCATAAAAAAGCTTTTGACAAAATATTATATTCATCCCATTAAAAACATTTGAAAACACAAGTATTAATGGATTTTCCCTTATAATGATAAGTACATTAAAGTACATTAAAAGCATCAGCAAATATTATTTATAGTAGGGATAAGTTAAAAGTTTTACCTGTAAGATCAAGAATGAAACAAATATACCCCTTATCATCAACATTTATTTAATATTGTATAGAAATGCTATCAATAGCAATAAGAGAAAAAATAAATGGAAGGAATCAGAATGAACAAAGAAGTAATACATATCATAGAAAATCCATAAGTTTGAACACAAAATTATTTGAAACTAATAATAACTTTAGCAAAGTAGCAGGACATAAAATAAACCCACATAAACCATCAGGTTTTCTTCGTATCACCAACAAGGTCCAGCAAGAAGCGATAGTGAGAGATAACCCTTGAAAACTAACCATAGATAAAATGAAATACCTACAAGCATATCTGCCAAAATAATTCCAGAAAATATATGTACATAATTATAAGACACTTTTTATGCAAAGCCAGTTTTAAATAGTTTTTAAAATATTAATTATTCATGAGTGAACAAAGCTAATAGAATTAAAATGGTAATCCTACCCAAAGTAATCTACTTTTTCAATACCATCCCAATTAAATGACCAGAAAAATATATTATTGAACTATAAAAAATAATAACAAAATTCATGTGGAAAAACAATTGGTTGAGAATGTCAATGTAAATAATGAAAAAAAATATGAAGAAGGAAAGTTTAGCAGTACTGGATTTTTAACTCTATATAAAGAAGTAATTGTTAAAACTATCTGGTACTGGCTAAGCAATAGAAAAGTAGACATACCATGAAGAGCTGTAAAAGATTATAGTAACCTTGTGTTTGACAAAAGTAAAGATCCAAGTTTTTGGAGTAAGACATTGTTATTTAGTAAAATTTTGGGTGAAATTGGTAAACAGTCTGGTAAAAACTAGAATTAGATCAATATCTTACCATTTGCCAAGATAAGATCAAAATGGATACATAACCTAGGCATAAAAGGTGATATCCTAAAATAATTAGAAGAACAGGGAACTTATTAACTATCAGATTTGTAGAAAGGAGTGCGAATTTATAAATAAACAAAGGATAGAAATCACTGTGTATGTAAAATGGCTAATTTTGAATACATTATATGGAAAAGATTTTTGTAAAAATGATTTAGCTAAGATTAAAAAGAAAGCACTTAGTTGTGAGTGGAGAGGAAATTATAGGCAGTTTGTCAGATAGATATCGCATATCTAAAATATACAAAGAACTTTGTCAAATATATTAGAATATGAACCATTTTTCCATTGACAAATGTTCAGAAGATGTGAATATTTTTGATGGAGAAAGCAAAGTAATATGTAACTATACAAAAATGTTCTAAATAATTATTGATTAAAGAAATGCAAATCAAAACAACTCTGATATCATTTCGCACCTTTCAGATTGGCTAAAATGATAAAAGGGCAAAATTTAAAATGTCAGAGGAGATGTGGAAAATGGGGACACTAATATACAATTAGTGGGACTGTGAACTGATGAGACCATTTTGCAGAGCTTTTTAGAATTATGCTCCAAGAGTTATAAACCTATGTGTGCCTTTTTACCCAGCAATACCACTTTCATGTTTATTTCATAAATTGATCAGTAAAAAGAGGGGGGAGGAACCCACTTTGTAGTCTAAAATATTCAAAGTCATTTTCTTTTAAGTGGAAAAGAACTAGAAATCAAAGGAATGTCCATCAATTGGGGAATGACTAAATAAGTTCATATGCAATCATGATGAAATACTACTACACTGTAAGAAATTACAACCATTAATTTTGGAAACACACAGAAAGACCTACGTAAAATTATGAAGAGTGAAATCTAGTAAAAGAAATGTTGTCAGAAAAATCACATGTGGATGTCTAAAAGAACTGATAAATAAAATAAGCAAAGCATAGTTTCCTAAGTACATTATCTTTTTATCTGATGATGCCTTCTCAATGGGAGAGGTGAGGATGAAATGGAGTTTACTGGGTATTTTAATGTAAAAAAATCCAAATTAATAAATTATTTTTCAAAAGAAAAGAAACTGATCAGAAAACTTAATCAAATTTTATAATTTTATAACTAAATGGCAAATCTTTGAGTGCCTAAGGGACACAAATGTTTTCAAAGGTCATAAAGGAACATAGAACATTGACTATGATTGTAATACCCATAGCAAATACTATATTCATCATTTTTGGGTAAACTGGTATTATTTTAGCAATGTATATATGCTTTAGAAAGAACAAATGATTTTATTTTGCATAGTTATAACTCCAAATACTGCAATATTGCCACCATTTCATGGAATACACTATTTGCACAAAACTGGACCTAGTTTAAGAAGGAGTAGAAAACACAAAAAGACGATGGGTAGTATTATGGGGAACTTTCAGCCCACAGCCAATGGCTGTACACCGCCACAGAATGTTCAGAATCCTCTGACTTCCAGTCTAGCTCTGTATGTCCAAGAGAGAACTTCCTGTCCCCCTGTTACTCAACCAACTGGGAGTGCCAAACTATTATGGGGAAAAACAGGGGAGTTGGCTTAAATATTAAATGTGGGTCCAGAAGAGTGTGAGGGAGACAGGAATGACAGAAGGCAGGACCAAACAAGGTAGGGAGACTGGGTTTAACTGTTAAGGAGATGTCTATTAACAGAAGTGGCAGTACCATCTAGACAAAGCCTATGAAAACTAGCAGGCAAATGGCAAGAGAGTTTATAACAATTTTAATTAAGGAAACTATGGTAAAGGATGGGAATTCTACATTCTACACTTTCAGACTAAGGGCAAACCACAGGGTCAGGAGAGGGACTTTTCTACACTCAACTGAGACCTAAGAAAGGCAGGGCCAAGAGAATAGCAGGACTGAAGTGGGTATCCTCACAGCAGAGTCCAGACTCTCTCCAGCGATGTACCAGCTCCTCCAGGACCACTAGCAGTACTCTTTCAGGTGGGTAGATTCTGGGAGCTAACCTAGCCCAAGTTAACCTGCAACTCAGGTTGGGATTAATAGTCTCTACTAAAATCTCCCACAAGTAGATTTCAGTCTTCCTTCAGGATCTCTGGAAATCTGAGGTCTCCCAAGGTCAATTGCAACTTGTCCCAACCACCATGGAGTCTGTCTCAGAGAGAGCCACACACACTTCCTCCTTCCCCATTCCATTTGGAATTTTCAAGCCCTTCCTGTTAGGTCTCTTAAATAATAACTAAGTAATCCTCCTCAAAACAGTTGCCACACATGATAAATTTCATCCACTTCCAAATTTCCAAAATTCCATCCATTTTTTCCAAATGGTATTCTTGAATTATTCTCCAAATTGAAAGTAATTACAGTTATGGAAATATTTATGCTAACATTAACCTTCCTAATATTTCTTCATGGGAAAGTTATTGATTAAGATAGCATAAAATTATTTATGTGGTGAAATTTATTGAAGAAAATAAATGTGTAACTAAATATCAAAACCATTAGTTTAAAAATTATGCACAATTTTCATGACATTTTTAATTTTATACTAACTTGGGTAGAAGATAGATTTTTATCTTGTTCTTTGGAATGTTGAATGATCCAAAGAAAAAAGATTTAAAAACATCAAATATAAGCAGACATAGTTCAGACAAAGCCTAATTTTTGATTCATCACAGTATTTAAACTTGGCCCTTTATATTCATCACTTCTTAGTTAAATAACAAATTTATAAAATCAGAATTTGTACTACATTTGGGGTCCCTGTGAGTTATGTCAACTTAAAATATTTTCCTCCTTTATTTGATAATGATGGTGATTAGCAACAGCATATTCCCAAGCACAAAGACTTAAAGAATATTCTCAGATTCATCAAGGGCCAGATTCTTTCCTTAATTTCAAATGAAATAACTCTCAGTGACTTTTTGTAAATGTTATACTTATCATACTTGTAAATGTCTACTTATACAGGTAGAAGTAGAATTTACTCCCCCAGTTTAGATCTGGATAGATGTTCCTCATAATTAACTTAGCTGATACCACTGCCCTATTGGTTTTAGACAGAAAATATTTTTAATTGAGTATGCTACTGCTTCCTATAGGATTCTGGTTGGAATTAATTTTCTTTATCTAAAGATTTTGAAATTCTTTCCTAGTCAAAATAATTATGCTTAGTTAAGGTGCTGAAATGTGCTGCCAAATTTGCTGACATTTTCATGCCATGAATATATAACTAGAAGCATTCTGGAATCTCAAAAAATGTAGGACCTTAACTTCCAATAATAAATCTTCAGGTATTAAAGATAAACTCTTTTTAAAATGAATTTCAAACACTAAAGGATTATGTGTGACTTACAGATTTTTTTAATTGTTCTATTGTATTTTTAGTAACTTTCTTATGAGATCTATTGCCTCTGCGTTCCAAACCAAACTCTTTCCAGACCATATTTTTATTCGCCCCCACTCACCTCTTTATGTGATATAATTTACCACATTTTACTTCTCTTTTCCCATTTCTCTTAAATAATCCTTTTTTCACTCCTAGATATTTTTTTGCATATCATCCTAAACAACTTACTATCACACCCTCTGTCTATGTATAATTCTTCTAACTACTATGATAATAAAAATAATTAACATTTAAAGATATTACCTTTCTATATAGGAAAATAAACTTTTGAAACTTATTGAGAACATTATTTGTTTCTTTTTCTTATTTAACTTTTTTATTTTTCTTTAATTTTTTATTTAGACATCAAATTTTCAGTTTGTCTGGTCTTTTCTTCTAAAATGCTTGGAAATCTTCTATTTTTATTAAATTGCCATACTTTCCCCTTAAGGAAAATAATCAGTTTTTATAGGTAGGGAATTATTGGTTGTAATCCCAGTTCTCTTACCTTATGAAATATCATATTCAAAGCTTTTTAGTCTTTCATTGAGGAAGCTGCCATATCATGAGTGATCCTGTTTGGGACTCCATGATATTTAAGTTGTTTTTTTTTTTTTTTTTCTGGTTGTTTGTAGTATTTTCTTCTTTGCCTAATGCAATGACAACACAATTTTTAGAGGAGTGGGTGAAGTACTTATGTATGTGTGGAAAAGAGAAGGGGAGCAGATGACCCCCCATACCTCTGATTTCCTAATTACAAATTCTGACAAACTATGTGGTGGGGCAATGGCAGATGGGCCCACAGAAAAGGCTCCAATTGGTCCTTCTGATATGCATTTTCCTTTGATAATTTCTTATAATTTATTATCTGTCTCTTTTTTGTCATGAAATTTATGTAGTCCAATAATTCTTATGTTGCCTGGATTTATTTTCCAGATCAGTTGTTTTTTCAATAAGATATTTCATATTTTCTTCTATTTTTACATTCTTTTGATTATGTTTTACTATTTCTCAATGTCTTTTGAAGTCATTTGGTTCTATTTGGCCAATTCTAATTTTTTAAAGACCAAATTACTTCAGTGACCTTTTGATCTTCCTTTTCCATTTGGTCCCTTTTACTTTTTATAACATTCTTTTCTTCATTGAATTTTTTACCTCTATTTCCAGTAGGTCAATTCTGTTTTTTATGTGACTCTTTTCTTTAATGGATTTTGTGCCTCTTTTTCCAGTCAATATATTTTGCTTTTTAAGCTTTTTTGCATTACTTTCATTTCTTTCTTCCATTTTTCTTCCACTTGTTTGATTTTTTAATCCCTTTTTGAGTTCTTCCAAAGCCTGAGACCAATTTCCATTTTTCTTTGAAGTTTTACTTGTGATTGCTTGAATCTTATTGCCCCCCACTGTTTCTGTGACTTGTTTTCTGTATCCATAGAAATTTTCCACATTTAGGAGTTTTTATTTGCTCTTTGCTCATTGTCCAGGTCTTTTTTGCCTGTGGACTAGGAGTTCTGAAAGCTGATAATTCTGTCTCCTCTGATGATGGTTTGTAGGAGTCAAGAGTTTTCCTCCATGCCTGGAATCTATTCCATCATTTCCTTAGCAATTCTCTTCAAAGTTTAGTTCAAACACCATTTCTTTCTGTATTTTGCCTTTCCTGGTCTTGGATACCACCCCTCCCACAACATATTATCCCTCTCCCCTACTATCCCATCCTCTACTAATGCCTCACCCTCAATATTACATTATATTTGTTTTGTTTATTTTATATTTACTAATATGTATGTTATCTCAGGGGAAAAATGCAAGTTATTTGAAGTCAGGGTCTTTTTCATCTTTGGATCTGCAGCTTCTAGTATGGTCTCTCAGGCTTAGTAAGCTTTCAATAAATATTTGTTAAATTTAGTTCATTGGCAACAGTGAAGAAGATGCTTCTTTGCCCAAGGGATCTTGAAAATGGCAGGCTATTTACATTTGATTTGCCCGTGAGGGTCTAATAACCCTCAGCTGTCATTCATATCCTCAAATAAATTATGGAAATACTTGCTATATCATGTTTTAAGCAATTTCATTGTTTCCTTTATCACCTTAAATATGCATTGTTTTATTATTCATTCTTCTTTATCATTTTTAAGGAAGCTGATATTAATTACTTATTATAATCAATATATCTGTGTACTAGGCAACTGTAATAGTTAAAATTAAATTATGAGATAGAATACCTAAATAACCCCATATCAGAAAGAGAAATTGAACAAGCCATCAAAGAACTCCCTAAGAAAAAATCACCAGGACCTGATGGATTCACAAGTGAATTCTATCAGACATTCAAAGAGCAACTAATCCCAATACTATACAAATTATTTGATATGATAAGCAAAGAAGGAGTCCTACCAAATTCCTTTTATGACACAAATATGGTACTGATTCCAAAGCCAGGTAGATCAAAAACAGAGAAAGAAAACTATAGATCAATCTCCCTAATGAACATAGATGCAAAAATCTTAAATAGAATACTAGCAAAGAGACTACAGCAAGTAATTAAGAAGATCATCCACCATAATCAGGTGGGATTTATACCAGGAATGCAAGGATGGTTCAACATTAGGAAAACCATCCACATAATTGACCATATCAATAGTCTAACAAAAAAAATCACATGATTATCTCAATAGATGCTGAAAAAGCCTTTGACAAATTACAGCATCCATTCCTATTGAAAACACTGAAAAGTATAGGAATAGAAGGACCTTTCCTAAAAATAATAAACAGTATATACCTAAAATCATCAACAAGCACCATATGCAATGGGGATAAATTAGAAGCCTTCCCAATAAGATCAGGAGTGAAACAACCATGCCCATTATCACCTCTATTATTCAACATAGTACTAGAAACACTAGCAGTAGCAATTAGAGAAGAAAAAGAAATTGAAGATATCAAAATAGGCAATGAGGAGACTAAGCTATCACTCTTTGCAGATGATATGATGGTATACTTAAAAAATCCTAGAGAATCAACTAAGAAGCTGGTAGAAATAATCAACAACTTTAGCAAAGTTGCATGATACAAAATAAATGCACATAAATCATCAGCATTTCTATACATTTCCAACACATTAGAGCACCAAAAGGTAGAAAGAGAAACACCATTTAAAATCACCCTAGACAATATAAAATACTTGGGAATCTACCAAAACAAACACAGCAATTATACGAAAACAACTACAAAACACTTTCCAAACAAATAAAACTGGATCTCAACAATTGGAAAGCTATTAATTTTTCATGGGTAGGACAAGCTAACATAATAAAAATGACCATTCTACCCAAATTAATTTACCTATTTAGCGCCATACCTATCAAATTACCAAAAAACTTCTTTACTGAATTAGGAAAAACTATAACAAATTTCACTTGGAATAACAAAAGATCAAGAGTATTAAGGGAAATAATGAAGAAAAATGTGAAGGAAGTGGGCCTAGCAGTACCAGATATTATACTATATTATAAAGCAGCAGTCATCAAAACAATATGGTACTGGCTAAGAGACAGAAGGAAAGATCAGTGGAATAGACTTGGGGTTAATAACATCAGCAAGACAGTGTATGATGAACCAAAAGAGCCCATCTTTTGGGAAATGAATCTACTATTTGACAAAAACTGCTGGGAAATTTGGAAAACAATATGGGAGAGATTAGATTTAGATCAACATCTCACACCCTACACCAAGATAAATTCAGAATGGGTGAAGGACTTGACTATAAAGAGGGAAACTATAAATACGTTAAGTGAACACAAAATAGTATACCTATCAGATCTCTGGGAAAGGAAAGGTTTTAAAACCAAGCAAGAGTTAGAGAAAATTACAAAATGTAAATTAAATGGTTTTGATTATATTAAGCTAAAAAGCTTTTGTACAAACAAAAACAATGTAGTCAAAATCAGAGGGAAACAACAAATTGGGAAAAAAATCTTTATAACGAAAAACTCTGACAGGGGTCTAATCACTCAAATATA